>NC_071127.1:13907291-14210833 GCF_024256425.1 Clarias gariepinus | reverse complement strand
TGATATGACTACTTAATTGTCCATGATTACTGCTGCGTGTAAACTGCAGATACAGACTTCCCAGCACGCGCATTATCAGCCGCTCGGAGATGTAATGAGACAGTTTTAATTCATCTCGGACCATGAGTCTGATTTAATTAAACTGGCCCAGTAGCGAAAGCCCACCACATGCACATCATCCCACCAGCAGGATCACTACCAGCAGCCATTCTGTCATTTCCTCTAATTAAAAAATGCACCGCTCTAATCAATCAGCCCTGGCTTGTTCCTCATAACACACAGACGCACGAGTACACAGGGCACTCGACAACAAGCGTACGAGTAATGCGTTGGCAGTAGTTTTGTGATCAGTGTGGATTTTGCAAACCTTGCTAAAGAAGCAAGCAAAAATAGCCAAAGAATAGGAATGCTGGCTTAATTTATATTCTTTCGAATACAAATTGCTCCAGAACTGCATATATGTGTTTCAAACTGGTGATCAGCTCTATTTCAGTCAGCCCTGGCAACATGGATGAGAAATGTTTCATTCAGAGAACAAAGCTGGCACAGTGTACGAGTGAGGGGTCCTGTTTTCAAATAAGATACCACGTGAGTGTTAAATTTGGACACGAGTCAGTTAGGAGCTTTTCTCGAAAACAAATAATTTTCATTTCGCTCACTTGACTCGTCCCCATAAGAGGACAACCAATGTCAGTAAAAGGCCTCCTACATCAACAAAGACATTTATAACGTAGGTGTCAAACTGTTAGGCATGCACCATTCACTTGGCATATGCCATACAGTACTGTACATGCAGCCACCTACTCGATATAGTAGTGAAGGATGACTGTGACCACATCTCTGTACACGAGTATCTGTAGTGCTGTAGTGTTTGCACTGGGAGACAATACTGTGCAAAAGTCTTGAGGCAGTGCTTATTTTTTCCAAAGAGCCAGACTGTCTTGTATTTTTAATGTAGTCTTGATAAATAGTTCTTCAGGCTTCCTGAGAGCAGAACAAAATGAGAGCAGCATACAGATACTGAAAACCTTGACCACGATATCAAGCAAACGCATATCACTGGGATCTGCTCTCATTTCGTCTCTCATTTTCAGTCCGGTTCCTGTTTCAGAGGAATGTTTTTTGTTGGTTAAGCCACACAGTGACCTATGAATCATTAAAGCAGAAAAAACTACAGAACTATCTAATGCAGTGAGAAACAGGTGCAGATGATGACAAATGATCAGGTTAGTAATTACTAAACTGGTGCTGAATACTGAGTGGTTGGAACAGACGAGAGGGGAAATGAGGTTGCTGCTAAGATTGTTACATAAACAACCAAATTTTTTTATTGTATCCCTAGGCACTTTTCAGTCTGTTTCCTTAATTTAATTTACATAATTGGATTTAATATGAAGAAATGCTGTGTGGCTCAGGACTTTTGCACAACACTATATTTTCATATTGATAATAAGAGCATTGTAATGCACTACATCTCTAGTATAATATCCATGTCTATATAGTTGTTGATGCAAGATTCCTGCCGAAATCCTGACCGAGTCCCGTGTTGACATTCTCACTTGTCCGTGGAACAGCTGCTCTTCTGTTTTTCTTTCCATACTGACTAACGCACAAACATCACCGTCACTGGATGTGCACTTTCCACCAATTCCAGTTTATTTACTGATGTCTTTACCAAAGATCTGAATGCCAATGACTGCTCCATTTTGAAACCAGTTTAACACTGACTGAAGCTTCTGTCATCCATATACCAATAATTAAATCTCCTTTAAAGTCATGTAAATAGCCAGCTTTATCTAATATCGAGGTCAGTTTGACCTTTCTCTGTATTTCATCAGACACCAAAAATTGTAGGAAGTTAGTTCCTTAATTTATATTATGCAGTACACCTTTCCAGAACCATGTGCACTTGTTATATTTCTCCAGTCATTTATTTAAGTCTAAATCTGAATATGTGTTTATTTGGCATCATGGTCAAGGTTGCCAGTGCTGTGTGAACAAGCTGTATTAAATCACATAGATCTTTCAGCAAAGTACTAAAAAGGTCCTGATTACATATTATAAATACCGAATGTGTATGAAAATAAAGGAAGGAAACATAAGCAGCAGTTAAAACAACTATGACTTCAAAAAAATCCCCACACTGGAAAACTGTTAGGCAATACCTAGAAGAACATTTTCTCAAAACTTGTTCTTCTACAACTCAGTTGTTTCAGCCCAAATATAGATTTTTGTTTTGTCTGATATGTTTTTGATGTATTTCTCCTACACATCAGCGCATATTGTGTATGTGTATGAAGTACCATGGATTGGCACCCTGTACCCTGCCTTGTGCCCTACGTTGATTAAGGATAGTCTATATATACACTGTATGTATGTGTGTGTGTATATATATACATATATATATATATATATATATATATATATATATATATATATATACTGTCTTAACTAATGTATACTATCCTTAATAAATGTAGGGCACAAGGCATATATGCCTTGTGCCCTACATTCATTAATGTATATATATATATATATATATATATATATATATATAACTGGCCAGGGACTTAAAATTTATATTAGCCATAAGTTTTTTAAAAAGCAACTGAAAAATTAAAAGATCTGCTTTTCATTAATTGACCTGTGTTGTGTTAAGGGTTAAGATGGTCAATGGTCAGAAATTATTTTAAAATGACAGCTAGCCAATTATTTACAGTGCATCCGGAAAGTATTTACAGCGCATCAGTTTTTTCGCATTTTGTCACAGCCTTATTCTAAAATGGATTAATTTTTTTTGTTCCTCAGAATTCTACACACAACACCCCATGATGACAACATGAAAAAAGTTTATTTGAGATTAAAAAAAAATAAAAAATTATTAAAATAAAAATAAAAATTGAGAAAGCACATGTACATAAGTATTCACAGCCTTTGCCATGAAGCTCAAAATTGAGCTCAGGCACATCCTGTTTCCCCTGATCATCCTTGAGATGTTTCTGCAGCTTAATTGGAGTCCACCTGTGGTAAATTCAGTTGATTGGACATGATTTGGAAAGGCACACACCTGTCTATATAAGGTCCCACAGTTGACAGTTTATGTCAGAGCACAAACCAAGCATGAAGTCAAAGGAACTGTCTGTGGACCTCCGAGACAGGATTGTCTGGAGGCACAAATCTGGGGAAGGTTACAGAAAAATTTCTGCTGCTTTGAAGGTCCCAATGAGCACAGTGGCCTCCATCATCCGTAAGTGGAAGAAGTTCGAAACCACCAGGACTCTTCCTAGAACTGGCCGGCCATCTAAACTGAGCGATCGGCGGAGAAGGGCCTTAGTCAGGGAGGTCACCAAGAACCCGATGGTCACTCTGTCAGAGCTCCAGATGTCCTCAGTGGAGAGAGGAGAACCTTCCAGTAGGACACCCATCTCTGCAGCAATCCACCAATCAGGCCTATATGGTAGAGTGGCCAGAGGGTCTCATCAGACCTGACAATTTTGTTTCTTTTTGGTTCTTTAGGTGCCTTTTGGCAAACTCCACTTTACCATATAGGCCTAACTTTATTTTTTGATTTACTACAGTAACCAGTAAATCACTTTTGATTTTAACAAATGTCCAGTAGAATACTTAAAGTTATTCACAGAAAACATCATCATTTGGGCAATATCAGCAAGGAGCCACGGTGGCATGGTACTGTCGCCTTGCACCTTCAGGGTTTGATTCCCGCCTCTGGTCTATGTGCATTGAGTTTGCATGTTCTTCTGTGATTGGAAAATTTTACTGCTCAAAACTTCTTCTTCTATAACTCAGAAGACAGATTTCTACTGGGTACTCCGGTTTCCTTCCACAGTCCAAAGACATGCAGATTAGGCTAACTGGCATTCTCAAATTGCCCAGTAGTGAGTAAATAAGCATGTGTGTGTGTGTGCCCTGCAATGAATTGGCACTAAGTCCTGGATGTACCCCGTCTTGTGCCCTAACTCCCCTGGAATGGGCTCCAGACCCCCTGTATACAGAATAAATCGGTATAGACTGATGAGTGGGTGATACAGCAAGCTTATAATACAGCCTATAAGCAATAATTTTCAATCTGTTACTTTAGCCTACAAATACAAAACCAAATGTATGAAATTTATTTATGTGCTGATAATAAAGTCAGATATCGCTGAGAAATGGCGATTTAGTCTCAATGAGAATTCAGTGAACACTCTATTTGTTTTTTTCTGAACTCAGCATCATCTCCATCATCTTCATCTTCTATACCAATTTGGGAATGTCAGTGAACATAATCTGCATGACTTTGAACTGTGGGAGGAAACCTGGAGTAAACCCATCAAGCTCAAGGAAAACACCCAAGCACAGACCTAAGGAGGGAATCAAACTCTTGACCCCTAAGGTGTGAGGCCACAGTGCTAACCATTACACCACTATGCTGCATGAACTCAGCATAAGATGCATAAATGAGGATGGGATGAGAGTAAATTGAGTCCATATAGAGAGATCTCTGATTTCGCTGCTTGAGATTAAAACGAGGTGCAAAAGTTAAGAATTATGTTAGAGCTTAAAGACATCTCTTTTGAAACTGAAAAGGAGGCTAATTTTAAAATGTTTGGTAAATCCTGAGTGACAGCAGCAACATGCAATAATCTCACTTTGGTTTCACAGAGAGCTCATGGTTGTCTAAAAGACATATTTGAAACATTTTTGAGAGCTTTTCTAATTTTCTTTTCTATTGGGTAGGCATGAAGTTAATGGATGGAGTCATACAGCTGCGAAACTGTCCAAACATTACTACATCAAATAGAAAACTAAATCGGCCACACTTTTAATTTTTCCTCCTTTTTTTTGCACTCATTTTTTAGATGATCATCTATCAACTCGATTTCACTGATGATTATTGCATATTTTGAGCTGGCAAAATTTTATAAGAACTACCCTGGATTCTCAGCAGCATTACATAATCAGACATTTCATTTCTATTTCTGGATTTTAAAACCTTAACCATCCAAAGTCAAATCCATTAGCATCTATAAACAATCCAATGACAGGGCAATTATTATTCGCAAGATGAATTTTTATTCATTTTAACCATTGATTTTGAGTATGTAGCTCCTTGGATGATGTTTCTTTTTATTATCATTAGCGATGTAACTCCTGTTCAACAAACACCATTTAAATACACTGTATACATTTTATTATAATGTTAACTATGCAAATAGAAAGAGCTGCCTGATGTTCTTGAAATCACTGGGCTCTGAATTGCTTGTCTTTTCATCCTTGGAAAAGTAGAAAGTGCAGAATGGTTGGAGATAAGATATTTGTTCTTGCATAATGTGTTGAATTGGTAAGCTTTAAATGCTTTGCAGAAGTAATGAAACCAGTCCATGGTTGCGACTGAAGAGGAAGCTCATTGCTACTAAGCACACATTAAACGACTAAGGTTATAGAAGACCATTAGGGATATACAATATAGTATGTATATAAAGGAATTACTGCTTGGAAGGTTGAGCAAGGCCCCTAACCCTCAACTGCTTAGTTGTATGTAAGTCATACCAGATAAGTGCATCTGACAATATATATATATATATAAATATTTACTTCATCATAAAATTTGGAAACTTTATGTATATTTACTATCCCACTGATTTATTTACAATTTTTATTTAATGCCTAGAATAAGATTTTTCCATGTATATACCTATACCAGTCTCCTTTTCTTTTGTTCCACCATTATGTATTGTCCACAGTAAGAGCCAGAGTGCTGAATTTAGCTGCATTGGTTTAATTCATAAAAAAGTGTCTTTAGGCGCTTCTCATTTAATATTTAATTTAAGACGAAGCGGTCCGTAAGAGCTCTAAATTGCATAAAGGGATAAAGTGATAAATGAATAAATGTGTTTCTGGAGGTGCCGAGCAGCCTTGATGACTCACTTTGTACGCATTTATAAGATGACTTTAAAATTCCAAAAAAATATATACCAGCTACATCAGCATTTTTTGCCATTTAGTTGGATCAGACGCTGTTCCTGTTAAAAAGCCTTGTGTTTTCACAGATCCATGGCTCAACGCAGACCTAGGTCTATTTCCTAGGAACTGAACTCTGAGAGAACGACCACCTGCTTTCCCATTGCCGTTCATCAAATAGGCAGTGATTGAGAAAGAGAGCGAGCACAAATGTGATTATTTCATGGCAGAGAATGGTGAAGGATCCAAGGAGGGGCGGCCAGAGGCTCACCAGCGTGTCCAGATGACAGTGAGATAGCTCACTGTGCAGAGTGCTGGCTCAAATGTCAGATGTTCTGCATAATTAAATAAGAGGAACAGTTACCATGCAGACACAGAGTGAGTCATAAAATGCACATAAGCGAAACCTCACCATATACCAACCGCACTATGAACATCTTGGTTTTCTTAAGTATTAGGTAAATCTAGGTTAACTGGCATAGGGCTAAGACTTAAACAGAAATTCTTAATAATGTCTCAACACCACAAGATGTTTTTACTGTGGTTTTTTTAAACAAAGTGCAATATATTGAGCATTAATTATTATACTGAATATTTAAAATATTTATATTTCCAATAAGTAGTGTGTCGAATCAACCACCTGAAAGAAATGCTGGTAGTGATTTACGTATGTACAATAAAGGTCGATCAAATTTTAAATTGGATGTTTCATGCAAAATTCACTTTGTGCATGTATGATCAAAAACGCTTTTTGTTCTTTTTCTATTTTTGTATTGGCCAGGGCTTAAACACACCAATTACATTTTTTTTCCCCCTATTGTGACTAGTTGTGGAAGGTAACTGACTATATTTACTTTATTACTGCACTTCACATATCTGTACTTTACTTGAGTAGATTTATAATAGAGGATAGTTTTAATCCATGACATGCTCCAAGAAATATCTGTACTTTTACAGATAAAAAAAAAAAAAAAATGTGTTTGAAATGAGACGCTGAGCTTGTTGTAGACACTGATGAAAACAGCACATCCACAAATGTTTAGGGGAAATGTTAAGCGATTTACTATAAAAAAAACCCCACTGTGAGCTAATGTAAGCCCTGTACTTTACATATCAAGTAAATTTGAAAGTGACTGCCTTTTTACTGTTCCTCAAGTGATCATGTAAATGGAGAACTTCTACTTTTCCTTGAGTAATATTTACCCTGGGGAATCTCTATATTTACTTAAATTCAGGATTTGTGTACTTTGCCCGCCTCTGATTGTGACCTCATTAGCCTTCCCTGGCTTGTTTCTAAGCTCTGGAGTTCTCAGGAGGGGCGAGTAGCTCATTGACATAAACTCCGGAACTGTGCATTTAAAGAAAGGTAACATGAGGTATAAAAAAAAAATATTATCCAATGGGGTTTTTCAGCCGGAGTATTAACAGATGTACTTAGGGGGGAGCTCTAAACCATTGTTAACTTGTTAAAGAATGATGTTTACTTTGATGTTAAAGTTTCTGGTCCAGACTTTCATTCGACACTTAATCATAATCTTAATCATAATCATTTGACTTCCTATATACTTTTAAAAATATTCACAGAAAATACTGAACAATACAAATCTGGCAGATTAATCCTAATCCTTTGAATGAAGAGAGATAGCGTTCTTTCTAATAAGTCCTGGGGCTGGACTCAGTCCACTCAGGTATTACAGTAACAGGGGGGTCAATATATATATATAAGATATCCAACCCTTAATTTCCTCATCATATCATAGAAAGTAAGCTTAGCGACCCTGCAGGGCAACCTCATTTTACGTCATATGTCCTTGCAGGATCTTATTCTTTTGATTACCCATAGCTATTGATCATACGGTAGGTAAAGATAAATATATGGTATCAGAAGAGATTCAGTTGAGTATTGAGCTTTTGCTTCACCACCACATTTTGGTCCACTAAGTGGTACAGTACTGCTGCTGATACAATCCTTCTGTCAATCTCATGCTCTCATTTTTTTACTACTCATGAATAAGATTCCAAGAAAAGTACTCCACCAGGAGCAATGTATCGTTCCTCACCTACAGGGAGCATGCCGTTCTTTTCTGAAAGAGAACTATGGCCTCGAAGTGGGTTATTTTTATCCCAGTGACTTTACACTTTTCAGTGAGTGCGTGTTGGGCGTTTTTTAGATTGTGTCAAGAGAACAAAATCATCTGCAAATAACAGGGATGTTACTTCTAGCTCCTCCACACTGGACACCGCACTAACCTTGGCTGTGCCTTAAAACGTCCATGAAAACCACAAAAAGGAGTGAAGATACGGCACACCCTTGACAGAGTCTGACACCTATTCTAAACAGTTTTGTCTTAATGCCAAGAATGTGGACAGAACCCTCACTGTGTCTACACAGAGACTTTTTAGTGTAATGTAATGCATAATTTATTTATAAGATGTATATTCTCAGTTGTACTTAAAGTTTAGCTTGAAGCAATTGTCAAATAAATGCATGTATAATAGAAAAGTAGTAAAGTACAAGTTATAATGGGATGTTATATGAATTGAATGCAAGAATAATGTATTTTAAAATGGACTAACATACAAGTGGTGGCTTAGTGGTTGGCAATGTCACCTTGCACCTCCAGCTCCTGAGTTCGATTCCTAAATTGGATCTGTGTGGGTGGAGATAATAAACACTTTATCTCAAGAAACAATAATAATCTGCATTTACGTGGGTGGCACGGTGGTTTAGTGGTTATCACTGTCGCCTTGCTCCTCCAGGGTCCGGGTTCGATTCATGGGTCTGCAGGCATGGAGTTTGCATGTTCTCCCAGTGCTTGGTGGGTTTCCTCCGGGTACTTCGGTTTCCTCCCACAGTCCAAAGACATGCAGATTAGGCTAATGAGCATACCTGTAGGTGGTCCCCAGGAGAAAGAAATGGCAACCCACTCCAGTATCCCTGCTAAGAAAATCTTGGAAGGACTAGCATGCTATGGTTCATGAGGTCACAAAGAGTCAGGCACGACTGAGAGAGTAAACAAAAAAAATACAAAGGACGTTCAAGTCGAACCAGTGAATTTTTATGTGAAATTTCACATAAAAGAAGGCTTACAACCCACTCATATTTGCAAAAAACTTTAAACACAGTACTGTAAAGGAACTCTTAGCCACCATTTCAATGATGCAAATTGTTTTAAATGTGGCGTAGATCCGCGAATGACACTTCCGGCTGAGGTGGCTTGGACCCTACTGTACTTTTGAAGGCCTGATCCTGATTCTTAAAAATCAATGGATATAACTTGTCTCCAACTTGCTGAAGAGACGCATCTGTCTGTCTGACATCAATTATAAACACTTGCACATTATAGGAACTAATCGCACCAAGCCATTTTTTTTTACATGTTTGGGCCATTAAAGGAACTCCTGGGAGGCAAGGGTTTTAGATGTAAAGCAGGCAGTCCAATTAGAACTGAGAACACTTTCTACTTTGATGATATCCAAGCAGCAATGAAACGCTGGGATAAGTGCATTAGAGTAGCATGAGATTAAAAGGAAAAATAAAGGTAGTTTTTATTCTCATCATTTTGTTTTGTTATTCTGCATAATCAAAAGTCCCTCTATGACGTGACCGCCCCTTGTATATTTCCCTTAAACAGACCCTTTAATTTTTACACTGGTATCACTATACTGCTGTAAAATCCACTTAATTTCTTCCCTGATACACTTTCGACTTTATGATGCCACCAATAAGCACAAACTCACCAACACCACCGTTGAGAAAACAGCCCCAGACATCTTTGTGCTTTATGGTACTTTTAGTATACTTTGAATTCTGTCTTCCATTTGTTCATTTGAAATCCTCTAAAAATAGAATCTGCGGTCTTTTGTGCATGGTCTTGTGCTATTTTCATCCTTTGTTTCTATTCTAGAGACTGATAATTAGCAGCAGCAGTGTGTCGTCGCCAAGCGTTTGTTGTGCGTGTCATTCACAGTATCGCTCATAGTCTTCAGGTTTTTTCCTCATGCTTCAATATTAGACAGAAAGCTTGACTATACTGTAACATAAATTTTTTAGCGCCCTTGAAGAAGAATCACTCGATGTGGGAGCAACAGGGGAAAAGAGGATTGTTTTTAGAGAAGGTGTCTCCCAAATTACCCAACCCTCCCTGCCCCAGTGAGGACATCACTCCGCCTCCTTGCTATGCTAAAGATTCAATTCTACCTCTTTGCTCAGCTGAGGATGTTCCCTTACACCTCTGCCACAATGAGGTCACCACTTGGGTCACAACCTTGCCGTGGGGGCCATGGGTCTCCATCCTCCACCTCCTCCGTCACCACATCACTTGGCAGTGTTCGTCGATCCACCTTACGCGCTACATGAAGAACTTTGCTACCCTTCTTGCTTTGCAGAGAATGTTGCTCCTATGGCCTCTGTAGCTATTCACCTTGGTTAACAGCATTACTAGTTTTTCAGTGTTTCATTGTCAAGCTTTTGTTGTACTTGTCATCATTCGTCATGTGTTGTACAGTATTTTTTGCCTTATGTCTAAAGTACATATTTAAGATTCTTATTTTCATGTTTTTGACTCTCTGTTTGTACTTTACTTAATGAAAGATCTGCACTTACACCCACCTTCATCTGAAACATGTGACAGGATTCCACCACATTACTCTTTCTCTCTGTACACTTCATCTTGTTTTGAACACTTTGTGCTTTGCTGTCTGGTAATTCTTATCAAAGTCTGAAGCAATCCTCGCTGCTGTTTTTCATCAGTTTTTTTTCTCTCGATTTTTGCTCACAATTGTGCCTGTGAGTTGCTTGTTTTTTTTATTTAGAAGTCATTTCAAAAAACTATTTCACATAACACTCAAAAGTGAAGAAATGGCGAATTTGTTTTTTTTTTGCTTATTTTGCGCAAACAGATTTATGTGCGTAAATTGTTAAAACTTCTTTATCCTTTCTTTTGGAATCATGCTGGTCCAATGATCATCAAATGCCTACAATTTTATACTGGTGCCCTAAGGAAATTGTTGCGCACAACCTTATTAATTTGGGGTGGCTTAGTGGTTAGCACTGTCATCTTGCACCTCCATGGTCCTGATTCGATTCCCACTTTGGTTCTGTGTGCATGGAGTTTGCATGTTCTTTCTGTGCTTGTTGGGTCTCTTCCGGGTTCTCCGGTTTCCTCCCACAGTCCAAAGACATGAAGATTAGGCCAATTGCCGTTCTAAAATTGCCTGTAGTGTGAGATTGATAGTGTGTGTATGTGTGTGTGTGCCCTGCGATAGATTGGCACCCTGTCCAGGGAGTACCCTTCTTCGCGCCCTAAGTCTCCTGGGATAGGGTCCAGGCCCCTTAACCCTGTATATAGGATAAAGCGGTCTATTTACTGAATGGGTGTATGAGTGAGTGAGTAAGTAAGTGAGTGAAAAGGTACAGGGCTACAGGTTAAGTCCAAAATGCTCCATTTGTTGCCCAGAGAATGTCTAAGCAATGTTTTATTTCACAGCATGCGTTCTTCAACATCTCTTCAGTCACCACCGATCTTGGTGCACTATCAGGAACTGTTTAGTTAAACATTTGATCTTCGTATGCCTCATGAAAAAAAAAAATCAAGCAACTTTATCTGTAGTGGCAAGGGTATTGCAGTCAAGAACCCATAAAGAACTACGCCACCATCTTGCTGGAAACTGCTCATAGCCAAAATACTTTTAATTGAGGTGCAATGTAAAGCTCCAACATGTCCAGGTAAAGGTTTGCTGAAATCATGGCCTTGGTGAATAAGCATTCATTTATTAAGCATTCATTATATTCTGTCTTATGTGACCTACAGAATATTAGTCAGGTGGTATTAATTTTGTAATGGTGACTGTTTTTGGCTTTAATTATAATTGTGGTGCACCAGTTCATGTGTGAAAATAATTCCTCATACTCCCAGAACCACTCTTTCACAATTTGTGTCTTGGACTAAGCCTGTGCAATCAGAAGGAAAACTATATTAATGTGAAAACCTGGTCATTCAATACATTCAGGTATTTTTTGCTACATAACCTTTCTGAGACTAGACCTGATCAACTTGAACAACCCTAGATCATAACGCTGCCTCCAGAGCCTTGTAGAGTGGGCTTGTCTTGTGTGTGCATCTGTTCTTACCCAGATGCACCCATTGCTCTGGAATAGGGTCAGTTTGGGCTCAGTAGACCATATAACTCTTTTCAAATGCTTTCCAATGTTCACGCTCATTAGCAAAATGAAAGCTTTTTTTAATGACTCTCACTAATAAGTAGGTTTCTTATGACCACACGATCCATGTCTCATTGTGCAGGTTGAAATGCTCTTATTTTCACTATTAAACATACCTCTGATTTCTACTGACTTGTTTGGGTATGCTACTTCATCACGCGTTTAAGTGATCTGCATTCATGTTTTTTTTTTTCTGCTAAGACTTTAACTTCTGCTAAGTTGATGGTTCAGCACTATCTTTCTGAATTTTTATATAGGACAGTTCCTAACCCTATTCAAGTAATTTAAAATCTCATCAGTTGTTTTCGTTTCTTGGTCCATTCCAACAATTTGACCTTTTAGTAACAGTGACTTTTTGGATTTATATATTTCTTTTCTTTGGCCAGGCAGTGAATTGAACTTTATCATATACGTAAGAAATGCCTTAACCTTGTGAATCTATAATGTGGTCTACTGTATATACTGCCAAATGACATAGAGTTGATTATTATATACTGTGTACTGAACCCCTGGGATTAACCCACTCTCATAGCTTTGCTATTTGCCTTATGTTCTTTCCCCTTTCCCCTTTCAAAACTTAATATAAAATAAAAAACAACTCCATGCACTAAAGAGACCAATAGTTTCGTTATCTGTGCTTTTTGTCTTGTAGTGCTCACTTACTCGTTGAGTTTTGCCCTCTACATTATTCATGTGTCAATGTCACAGTGCTGTGCTGTTCTTGTACTGCATTTATCCTCATCCTCTTCTCTTTCTATTTGTGTCGCTTTCACTGTCCCTTTCTTATACACTTCTCCCTGTCATTATGTGTCCTTGGTAATTCCACACTGTCTGAGCCAAGCAAATGTGTTGTATAAGTGGACAACAATTTTCTTTTTCAAAAGGACAGGGAACTGACTGGTAGCTGAGAATGCTGAGTTAACTAACTCAAGGCTGGGGGGAAGGGAATGAGTGTGTGTGTGTGTGTGTGTGCGCATGTGCGTGTGTGTGCATATGTGAATTCTGCAGCATTTGTGACTATTGTGTGAGCACAGGGTCTGGAAAGGCTTGCATCAATAACGCAGGAAGGACCGCGACCTGATAATTTGCACAAGCACAAAGGCCAAAACCCGACAGTAGGTGGGTGCTGTCCCTTTTTAGGCAAATGAGGAACAGATTGACTCTGGGACTTTGTGGCAGTGCTGGTGTAATCTGTGGAAAGGGAAGGGGAGGCAGGGGGAAGGGACTAATGTTCGACTTTAGGATTAGAGACATGGGGGTAAGTGGAGACAAGCACACAGGTTAACCTGCATGTCACACTTATATAAGCACACAGTATTGTTGCAAAGTATTTTTTTTTTTTTTTGTTATACTATAACACAAAAAATGTGTGTGCCAACAAAGCTACTTCTGAAGTTTATGCAACATTTAAGTGTCCCCTTGCTTCCCTAAAAATTAAGTTGCTAAATTTAATTTCTCCCCAATATGTGCCCAAAAAATGCCAATTTGCATTTTTAAAATGGAAATTATTTATATTTCTTTATGAGTATCAATACTAAAATGTTGCTTAACGTAAAGCATTACGTGCAAAATTAGGGACTTTTTCCAAAAAATATATAAAAATAAAAATAAATTGTAGCAATTGTACCATGGCAAAATTCATGTTGCAATATCTTAACAATGTTGCATTTTAGAATAATACACTTTTTCAGTTTTATGTCTTTTCATGTGAAATCCAAATTGGCCAAATTTCATCTGATTGAAAATTTGAATTCAAAAGAAGTTACGGACACTACATGAATACATTGTAATTAGCCAATGTGTTTCCTTTATCTGATAAAATATAAATGTGTATGAGATAATTGAGAGATAAGAAGCATTAAGTATTGTAAAAAAAAAAAATGGGGTTCTTATCTGAAAAATCACTTTTTCACCTAGTTGACACTTTTTAGCACCAATACCATGTCTTTGCTGACACTATGACAGAGTTTCGGACACAGCTGCCTGTTTTCAGAAACCATTTTGCTCGTTTCTTTGCATAAAAAGAGGATTTCCGAATATTCTGTAATTTCTATTTTTAAATAATTATTATAACTACTAGGATGTTCATAACGTCTGAATAGCATTATGTTTAAAATCCTTATTTTCTCATGATGTGTTTAACCATAATGTTCTAATGATGACCCTAAAGGAGGTAGTGCATACTTCAGCCAGAATGCTGGGAATGTTATGAGCCTGTAGCACACTCCCTGCAGGGCAAGAGAAAACATAACATGCAAACAAGCACGCACACACACACACACAGAGTGATGGGAAAATGAAGAGGAGGAGTACAACAACAACATTTGTCACTAGTTTGGTCTATGAGGTTTCAGTTAATGGTACGCACATACATCTTACACCCTGTTACACAATGTTTTGCTCTAACACACACACACACACTCACAGACACCATGCACATACAGAGTGCTCATTTAGGAACAGAGTGTCCTGTGTTGGATGAGGATAAACAGTTTGTCTGATAAGGCTGAGGATCATGTTGTGAGCACATTCATTACTCACATTCTCATCGACACGGCGAGAACAAAAACACATTCCGGCAACGCAGGGACTTTTTCAGAAGAGATTCATACATGTACACTTACTGTACACTTTCCCGGATCACAGGCGGTAATGCTGAACTCTGACCTCGGTCAAACATGGCAGCTGAGCACACAACACGCCTACACTTCTGGGCCAAGATGACTATGCTAAGAATTAGAGTAATATCCTGAGTAAAAAAAGAAAGAAAAATAAAACACACACAAATTTTCCATTGTGGTAAAACAGATTGAGCGGTTGTTTAGGAAGAAATCAGAAAATGTTACACACGCTAATGTGTTTTAAGCGAACGCTGGATAATCCTCTTTCACTTTTATCACACTTTCCTACTAGCTGTTTCTCCTTTCATTACACTTAATGATGGGACATAATTGGTTTTGATCATCAACCACTCAATGGAGTGTATCCCTGGTGAAATCACACACACACACACACACACACACACAGATTCTCAGTCAGTGCATGTACAATGTGCGTGCACACACACACACACACACGCACACACGCACACACACTCTAGATTGCTGATTGCAGGTAACACATGATTAAGGACAGCTCCTGAGAGTTAAGGGGTTTACTGAGAAAACAATAATCTTAATCATCTCTCTCTCTCTCTCTCTTTCTTTCTTTCTCTCTCATCCCACTAAGCAAATTGCAATTGTAGGACCACATCACTCTTAGCATTTACTGCCTGTTTTTAGTCCAGTCATTTTGATTACCCTAGCTGTTCTCACTATTTCTCCCCTGTGAAACCAAAGTTTTATGCTCAACGAGCTCAAATTGTAAATTTATTCACTTCTTACATTTATTCTTCTCTTTTCCTTCTTCCATAGAGCTCCTCCTCAATGCTTTTTTTTTTTTTTTTTTGACAATAGCCCTTTTTTACTTATTTAAACAAGCACATTTATTTTCCGCAGCGGTTTATGAGAAATGTGCTTTCAAGCAAAACCAGCAGTTGCGATCTGCATTAACTGAAGCATGAATGAACAGCATGAACACTGCGCTGTTCTTTTTAAGTAGGAAAGATGCAGCATTTTGGTTCATTACAGATTGGTGTTTGTGAGGATTACAAGTATTAAACCTTGCTATGTCATGGTGTTTATTTAGCTGTGGATGTTGGTTTTTAATGTTGCCGGTTAAATCTTTACGACACGTTAATATCTACAGTATTTAAGGCATTTGTTAGCTGAGTGGAGGAGCACAAACAGTCTGTCCTGTTAATTATACGTTCCACTTATTCTGAAATTGTCTACAGGGAGTCCGTAATGATTTTCCAAACTCATTAATGACGTTAAACGTATAAAGTTCAAGTATAAGCTTATTAGTTTTTACTGCACACTCTAAAATCAGACACAATTCTGTCTTTGAAGCACCCGTTTTACCTTAAGCAAAGTAGCTAACTATCATATTGAAGAAGCAACTGAGCTAACTGGCTAAACAGGCTTAGCTTGCTAGCTAGCCAACATGCCTATATGTACGCTGCTCAGGCATAACATTAACACCACCTTCAGGTAAAGTGAATGACATTGATATGCCAGTAAACTGGTGACAAGTCTAACCCATGCCCGTGAAGACCAAAGGCCAACCCCTCCAGTCCGATCTAACAAAAAAGCTAATTTAGCACAAAACCCTGAAAAAGTCAATGCTGGCCATAATAGTAAAGCATCAGAACACTCATTGCAAGCATGCATGTGGCCCGGAAGGCAAAAGGTTCATTGTCAACTCCTGCCTCCAAACTCTCCAGATTCCAATCTGATCAACAATCAGACAATTCACGAGGCCCCGCCCTGCAATCCACAGCACCCGAAGGAACCCCTGTCCATGTCCTGCTCCCTAACTCCAAAGCACACTCCCAGAACCATGCCCTGGTGGCACGAGGGAAACCCAAAATCTAGGTAATTTTTAATGGTAATGGTTTTAATGTTATGGCTGATCTTTAATATATTTTTTTGAAACGAGCAATATATATTTTTTGTAACAAAAACCACAGGGCTCATCTAAAACCAATCAAATTCTTACTTAGGAGTTGCCTAAAAATCCATTTGCCTAAACATTCAGAGCCACAATGACTTTAAACTTGGTATCAACAGAATTTTTTGCCTCTCTAGTATAAACTTAAGAGAAATACTATATATTACATTAAATGACACTTGAACAAGAAGATCTCTTTGCCATTAACTGCAGTATGATGTAATACATAACAGAAGATGAATAAGCAAATGAAAATGAACTCTAATACAATGATATAATACAATGATAATTATAAAACAGTTATAATTATCACATTTAATCACTGCAAATTTGTCTTAACAACATGGTTTCCACCCTCACTAATTGGCAGCCAAAATAGCACTTGATAAAACATCAGTTTTTGCATGATGAACTAGAATAACTGCACAAACCAAACTGTAAGAATATAGATGCATAAACTGACTGGAGAGGTCACAAAAATATTTATTTACTTTTCTAAAGTATTTTCTTTTTGCCAACTGAACTTCTCTATGTGTGAAATCGAACCTTTTTGTGAATATACCATAGCTCCAGGGTCCCTGCTTTGATCCAGAGCTTGTGTTACTGTCTGCGCTTTACATGATCTCCCATGTGTTTAAGTAGGTTGCCTATAGATTCTCCTTTTCAAAATCATGTAGGCAGAAGGATTGGTTAAACAAAAGTACCAATAAAGGTGTGAATAAGCATGTATACGGATAAGAATGATGGACTGTTTTCCCATCCAGCATGGCAGAAAATATAACAACAGGAATGTAAATTGAGGAAACACAACATGTAACCAAACCAGATGCAAAAAAGATACTATGAGAACCAGAATAAACCCAAAATCTTTGGTTGGCTCCTCTAAATCTAAGGCTGTGATATTGGACATGTGGCTTGGCATGGGGTCTGTGACATGGCTTAGCATAGAGACTGGACTGGGACTTGGCATGAGTGCTGGACCTGGACCGGTGGTTGGCCTGGTGACATGGCATGGCTTGAAAACTGGGCTGGGACTTAACTACATCTAAAGCTTTAGCTGGGCATTGGACCAGGACTTGCCATAGGCACTAGACCAGAAAAGGGTCTGGGTTGGAAACATGGCTACTTTGTGGGCTTGAGTCATAACTTGGGCTGGAGCTCAGAACTTAAGAGGGTATTCTGTGGGTGGTGGCACCACCACAAGTTTGGGAGGCATGAGTGTTTTCAAATCCTGGATGGCGCACCAGCATGATGCTTTCAAAACTAGGGTGCAGAGCACAAGTCATGAGTGAAGCAGGAGTACACAGCAGGCATAATATTCTGGAAATCCTCCAGTAGCACTCAAAGTTAGAAAGCGTAGCACACATAGTGACAGAGTCAGAACAATGTCCTCCAACCCGAAAGTTAAAAGCACACAGTCCTCAAAACCATCTGGTGAAGCCAGCAGGTGCTGCTTGGTTAGGCTGCGAGGGTGCAGTGCCAGGCTGAGACAGAGCAGAACATGGCTAAGACCAGACATCACTTTGGCTGGGTCAGGCAGGGTTAGCCTTGGGCAGAGCGGGGCATAATACAAGTAGCACATGGCCTGATTCTGACCAACCAGAACAGGGCTCAGTCTCACTGGTCTTCAAGTTGACCTTTGGATAAAGCTGAACGACAAGCAACCCCTTGTAGCTGTAGCTCCTGCAGGCATTGAACCTCATGCTGTGTTTGGAGCATGGCTTGGCAAATGTCCAGCTGTATGTAAAGCTGTACGGCTTGCCACTGGATGGTGTGTAGTTGTTGCAGCCCTTAGTTTTCGCACAACTGGTCTTCTATTCTGTCATGCATTGTAGGCAGGACCTGGTATAAATGCAGAGATTTGACTTAATCTTAACAATAATCAAAAAGGTTTAGTGGACATACAGAACCCTACATGGGACAGCCTTGATGTCACCACAACCCTGACCAGGATAAGTTGATTACTGGAGATGAACTAATGAATAAAGGGTGGTAGCACCATCTTGCCTCAATGTTATGACACCTTCTTTTCCCTTGACTAAAAAAAAAAATCTCCTTTTATGGACTAAGTGCCTAACTCTATTTTCGTTTATGGCATAATTATTCATCTTCCTTTAGATCTTGAAAAATTAAAGTCTTCAAAGTCATTGCACAACTTAACAGCCGAGACACGTCAGGACTTGCAACATACTGATTTGCTCAACTTCTTAGTTCAAAGTTAGCATAAAGTTTACAATCCTTTTCTCCTTCCCAATTATTACACATTACACGCATTAACCAGTGTTAGGCCAAACAACCTCAAAATCTTCTAATCACTGACCCTTTCACATTGACATATGACTTGACATCACAATCAGTTGCTTGTGCTCAAACATGCTTGAAAATACTTGCAATGAGATTATTTCCAGACTGGGAAAATAACATTGCTAAACCATTCACACTAAATGAACAGCCCCAATGGGAGGTCACAGTAAGTAGTCACTAAGCTGGGAGGTGAAGTAGCTAAGCAGTAAAATTAGTAAGTCAAGTGCGTTTACACATTTACGTGGTGTTAGTCTGACTAAAAGTAGATTTTTTTAAAAACATATAAACATGTTAGGCATGTTAAATTGAGCTTCTTAAAGTCGGACTAGTGCAACCAGATACAGTGGCGAAATGTCATATTGCAAAACGCATTTTCCCATAGGAAATAATGTAAATGGAGATGATCTATCCCGACTTTGCCGGCAGTTGGTTCGGCTCTGTTCGTTCGCTACGTATGCTGAGACAAATTTCTCAAACATTCAACAGTTTTTAAGGCGAACGTTCTTAAGGCGGGAAGTGTAAATGCCGAAGTACCACTCTAATGCTTTTGGAAGTCTAGCTACTCCTTTGATGTATAACTCAATCGGGCACAGAATCAGCCTAGGTTTTTTATGTGCGTGCTCCACAGTTCCTGCAACAGGCTTTGACCCAGAAGTTGACAAAAATGTGCAAAAGATAGAAGAGGTAGCTAAAAATATTGCAGAATTGTCCATGTTTAAATAACACTACAACCACAAGGGATAGCATGATAGCAAAAAGTAAGGGGTACAGCATGGATAAAATTTACTGGGCTGTAAAGTTGTTTATGTTTTTAATTGTGTGACATGCTCCTCGCTGATAGCTAGCTGTTTGTCGAGTGTTTGGTGTGTGATGACATAATAGAAAAGGTCCAATACTAACTGGAAGGAGGCATATTGCTACCTATCATAACGGAGTCTGACATCCAATAAATCAATTCCGCTTCCTTGTTTGTATGTGACTATGGCAGGAGTACAGTCAAATTGCATCGTTAAGCTCTTACCATAGCTTGAGCTAACTGTCCATGTACTGACTGAGTTGGAAATAGGGGCTGAAATCATGTACTGAGCACTAAGTTTTAGAAGTGAATCAGAATACAGGACAAGAACTATGTCAACAGTGATCAAAGTGCAAAAAATATTAGAAATAACTAAAAAGAAGTGTAAGATCAGACAGAGCCACGATATATCCTGATGGGTTGGTGTTAAGCCGTTCTACTTTGTTAAACAATTCTATTAGTAAAAAGTTTCTATTTCACCCCTTCTAACTGCCAGTGGTGGTGAAAATCATGAGTTTCCCATCTTCCCGTCGTGTTCCCTATAGTGGAGCTGGACAGCATGAAGGGACAGAACTCATTCACCATTGATATCAATGATATTTCATATCTTGCTACACAGTGTTCAGCAACATGTGGCTCCGAGATAGCCACCAAGGCCTTGGTTCCTACTGTCCTTTCTACTTGGGGTCGGGACACCTGAAGACACTCAATACATTTAAATAGCCTGATATATAAATATAAAAATCACACTTGAACTATTTGTCCTTTGCTCAAAGTTTCTCAAAAATTCTTGTTTTATCAGAGTCTGCTCCACTGGAAGATGGATGCTATCAGCATGGATTATTAATGAACTGGATGCCTGTGCCTAACAAGGAGTGTCCCTTCCTCATATGGCATTACTTACTGTAGAGAGCGGATTGTTCTCGGTGAGAGTGTGGTGGTCATCAGAAGATCTGCAAGAAGGTTCAGGTATTAAACGTTCGTATGACAGTGGTATATATTGCAAATATTGTATTATACTGTACATCACTTTCTGACTACGGACAAAAATATTTAGGTAGGTCTCATGTCAGCTGGTGGTTGTCTATTGATCATACAACCATAATTACATTAATTACTAGTTCCAACTAGGACCCTTCAGGATCTTTAATTTGTTTCTCTTGGAACCATTAAAGAAACTATGTAGAAGGTAATAACAGGGATTTATATTTTGTCCAAAGTAGAAAGCTAAAACACCCTTTTTAAAGATGTATGCAAGATGTATGCTTACAGTAAAAAAGCTATAATTTTATACAAGGCATAAATTTGAACAATATAAGAGCTTTTATTAATAAAACTTCTGTATAAAGAGGTCACACTAAGATAAATATAATTTCTAAAATCATATTTGAGGTATCTAAAGCATCACAAACCAAATCAGGAAAGTGCATCCTGGAAAAAAAAGGCATTTGTTAACCATAATAATGCATCCTTACAGCCACTTCAGCAATTCTATATCAATTGCTGACCACAAACATCTTGCCTGCAGTGTAGTTGGACGTGTATGGGCTCAAGAGGGCTATGGATATTCACAGTATATTTATGATCACATAAAATAATGGCCTTCCAAATCAGCTTTTTCTTTAACTCTATGTAAGACAAAGAAAAAAAAATAAAATAAAGAAGGATGAGTGAATGAATGAATGAAAGAAAACCCAATTCATGAATGAATGAAAATTCAAAAATTTAAATAATTAAAATTGAATTAATTAATTAATGGATAAAAATACAAAGTAAGAAAAATAAACTAAAACCCAAATAATTGATTATTTACTTAATTCAAATCCAAATAATGAATGAATAAAAATTCAAACAAATAAGGAGATTCCAATGAATAAACTAATCAATCAATTAAAAGTAAAAGAATAAATAAATGAACAAATAAATTAATTAAATTCCAATTAATCAAATGAATGAATCAAAATAAAAATCAAGAAAGAATAGAAAGAAAGAATGGAAATAAAATAAAGAAATGAATGAACAAATGAATGAATGAAATTCCAATGAATGGAAATCAAATGATTGTACGGATGAATGAAAATCCGTTGAATAAATGAGTGAGTGACAATCGAGTAAATAAATGAATGTAAAAATGTAAGAATATTCAGTGCAATTGTGTGAAAAAAAAAAAAAAAAGTGAAAATTCAGTGAATTAATGAATAAATCAGAATCCATAGAATGAATTAATTAATTAAACTCAAAATACTGAATGAATAAAATCCAAAGAAAGAAAGAAAGATAATTGAATGAATGAATGAATGAATGAATGAATTAGTGAATTAAAATAAATAAATGAAAAAATTAATAGAAGAAAAACCAATGAATTAATAATTGAATGAACGAAAACTAATTCATTAAAATCTAAATAATGAATGAATGAAAACCCAAAGAAAAAGAGAAAGAAAGTTAATCCAGCAAATGAATGAATTAATTCCACTGTTTTAACTATTGAAACAGAGAAATACATCTTAAGAAATGCTAGATAAATATAGGGATATTTAAGAAATTTTCACTCGTTATAGTAATATACCACATCACTGCACTTATTATTACATCATGTGGGGTTTTCAAAATCCTCCTTTTTTTGTATTGTGTTCTAAAATGCTTTGTTCAAATTTGTTCAGTTGTTTTACTTAAAATTTGGTTTAAAGCCTGTTTGCAGTCCATGTTGGTTTTACTTTACAAATGAACCTTACTGTATAGGTATAATATGTTCGAGTATAACAGTAAAATATATAGTAACATTACAATAAAACTACAGTACACTGTATAAATAATGTTTATATTTATTACAGTGACTACTTAGCCATGCTGTTGGTATTTTTACAGTGTAAATGTTAACCAGAAAAAAAAAAGATTTGACCCACTCTCAAAGTTACTGTGTAAAATTATGTATAATAAAATTATTCTAAGTACCAAGAGAGTCTGACTCAATTACACTGAAATCCCTAAACTGCTTTTAGGCACTAAGCAGGTAAAGGCTGCTTCATTGAAATGGTAACACACCATCAAGGGCCAATCCTCTTAGTCTGTTTTGTTGTCATTTTCTTTTAACCTTTTCTTTTTGGAGTTTTTTTTTTCCCCTTTTTAAACAAACAAAGGAGGCCATTTTTTGCTGCCAGTTTCTGTGCGTCGGAGGCTCTTTTCATAGAGAGAAGAACAGCTGCTAAAGACAGGAGGTTCTGTTGTGACTGGTGACAGACGTGCCAGCTTGTTGTGGCAGCACCTAAACAAAGCCAGACATGGTCATGACCTCTTAGGGGAAAAATGTAACCTGCACAAAGCAAGATAGGTTTTTAGTCTGCTTTTAAAAAAATGTCAAAAATACATATTTTTTTCGTGGCAGAATTAGGAATCGATGCTGTTTTTTTGCTTAATAGTATGTGCAGTTCAATTCAAATGCCCCTTTTGATTTACACATATTTTTTAAAAGTGCTTTACAAAGACCTGAGACCAATATGTTAAAGGTTCAATAAGTTTCTGTACATACAAAATGTACCAGTTCTGTACATTTTCGTCATCTCTTATTAGTACATACAATCATGCATTTTAAGCAATAGTCTGCGGTTACAAACTTTAGACATAGCCTGGCAGTGACATACGCTGAGTTTACGTATACGTACTGAGGTGTTAAAACCAAAATTGCACACATCAGTATTCAGACGTCAGCTGTAAATACAGTCTAAAGCACTACTTGGTCACTTGCATATGAGATGTGCTTGGGAAATGCGCGAAACATAAGTCATGTCTTAGGGTTCATCTTTTTTGCACGTCATTAGATTGAGTAAGGAGGAGTATTTAAGTCTAATTCTACGGTATGACATTTTGTGACCCTGAAATTTTGGCCATTGTTAATGCACTCAAACAGACAGAATGTCATTCAGCAGCAATTTTAAATACATAAATCTCACCTTGAGAGATTGTGTGCGTAGTATTTGCATGTTCTCCCAATGCTTGGTGGGTTTTTTTTTCCCCACCATAGTCCAAAGACATTGACTGTGTTTGGTGTGTGTATGGGTTGGCACTCCATCCTGGGTGTACCCTTCTTAATTTCATCGCATGGATCCATGCGCCCTGTTGACCTGACAAAGAAATAGCAATATACCTAAGCAGTATAGATATTGGATGATTGGATTGTTAGATTGATAAACTCCTTAGGAATTCTGATCACTTTGCTTGTCCTTCATTCCACTTTCTCATCGTCTTTACCGCTGCGTCCTGTTTACAGGGTTGTGGGGGGCCTGGACCCAATCCCAGGAGAATTAGGGCACAAGACAGAGTACACTCTGGATAGGGTGCCAATCCATCACTCATTTTCACACTAGGGGCAATTTGGGGAAAGCCAGTGCGCCTAATCTTGCATGTTTTTGCACTGTGAGAGGAAGCCGGAGCACCTCAAGTAACCCAACCAAGCACAGGGAGAACATGCAAAAATTAAACCCGGGTGGGAATCAAACCCGGGCCCTGATGGTGCAAAACATTAACTAACAAAACATTTGTATTATATTATTAACGCCACTACTTAACAATCACATTAAAATAAAATAACATAAGTCCATATTATCTATCCTTCAAATTTCAGTTTCCCCTTAAAATCAGTGATCTAGACGCTCTTGGGAGAACAAAACCCCTCCTTGGACACTTTAACTCAAGAATCAAGGTCTTTGTTGCGTATAGGTCATTTTAATAAAAACATCTGCGTTTGAACATCTGCGTAAATATTGATGTTCCTTTTGAACTTAACTCATGGCCTATAATTACCGAAGCACTCAATAAAAGAAGCCTGGAAGGAGTCTTAGGAAGAACAGGCTGCAGAATGCAGAGTGTACTCCGTACATGTTTTTACGAGAATAATTGTGTTTTTACATCGATCGTCCGTTCAAAAGCAGGCTCATGGGTCTATAATACGACTTAGTGTAGGGATTTAATTGGACTACCCTAGCTTAACCACATGACCAAAAAGCAAACAACACATGACACCATGTTATTTTGTTTTCGTTGTAAGACAATAGATACCAAAAAAAAAAAAAAACTCAAGAACGTAATTAAGATAAGCCTTCAAAACAACCTAAAGAGAAAAAAAAAAAAAATTCCCTGTGCGATCCCGGGAAAAGAAACGATTAAAGCTACACCATGCCAGCCTTACGGGCATTCAAACCTCCGAACGATTATAGAATTACACTCAATCTCAAATAAATAACTTCATATTAGATCCTTTGGTTAGCCATTTCCACACAGAAATAAATAAATAAAGAAGCACTGAAAATGCCCACACTACCCAGGAGGCACACTGTTACCAGCTAAAACAGTGTTAAACTAACACAGCAGGAGAGGATTGGCTAGCGCTTTCATCATCGTATTATATACCGAAGTTGGATGTAATATTGAGAGTGTAAGTACGAGGGCCTTAGAATGGAACGTCTATTAAACACACAGAGTTTCTGTAGCTGCTTGTTAGAAAAACACACTTTCCTTGTATCCATTGTGGAATAATTCAGCTGTAGTGGATTAACAGAGTTATTAAATGTTGTCCCAGGGGACTATAACTGTTTAATGCTGAAGAGCTTACGGATTATTGTAGAGGTGCGTGTGTGTGTGTGTGTGTGTGTGTGTGTGTGTGTGTGTTGTGTCCCTGTATTCCCCATCATTAGCTCACTGAGAGGCGGCTGTAGGTGAAGAGACATCTGCCAAAAGGACCTTCAATCAATCAGCTCTAAATGATACCTTCTCCTACACATTCTATGCCGTTAGCTCTTATAATGTATTTTTTCTGGGCGAAACTTTCTTAAAGTAGTGCAACAACTTCTGTTACACACACACACACACGCACACAAACTAGTCAAGGAGGAGAGTAGGCCAGAGAATAGCCTAAGGCTCACATGGCCTCTTTTCCTGTGTTAGAACACATTACATAAGTGGATTGAGCCCAAAAGCCAAGACTGGTCTCCCCGGGTGCATCATGGGATATTGTGTGTATACATGCTTATGTGTGTGTGTGAGAGAGAGGGGGAAGGAGAGTGCATGTGGAGACAGACGTGCAGAGCTTTAAATAGCTCTAATCCTGCCCCTTACCCTCATAAACACACTTTTCTGGCCCTGATTCTTCTAAGCAAGCACTTGGCAGATTTATAAGAGAGGCCAAACTACTATCTCATATCTTGTGCTCGCAAGGTAATAAAATCCACCTCAGGTGTGTTTGTGAGCATGCACGTGCTTCTGGATATTTGTATAAAATCGTTCCGATCTTGAAGAGAGGGAAAATGTTTCAACTTGGCACAAATCCAAATACACTAACACATTTATTAGCTGATGATTAATGGACGGGACATACGGTATACTGTATACTGGAGGAATATATTATATATACAGTCATGTTCAAAAATTAATAACCTGTGTAAAAACTTAATAAAAATCATATGATCATATCGGGGCGGAACGGAGGATTAGTGTTTAGCACTGTCGTCTTGCACCTCTCTGGAGTTTGCATGTTCTCCCATGCTAGGTGGGTTCCCTCCGGGTACACCGGTTTCCTCCCACAGTCCAAAGACATGCAGATTGGGCTAATTGACGTTCCCAAATTGCCTGTTGTGTATGAATGAGCATGTGAGTGTAGTTGTGTGTGCTCTGTGATAGATCCAGGGTGTACCCCACCTCATGACTTAAGTGTCCCGGGATAGGCTCCAGGCTCCCGCAACCCTGTACACAGAAAAAAGCGGTATAGATGATGAGATGACGGCAACAATGATGGTAGTGGGATTCAATATTAGGCAAAAACACCATAAAGGCAAACCTAAGTACCACCCTATTGCTTCAACTGGATTTAAGACCAGCCAGGTTGCTAATCATCAGCTACTGAATAATTAATCTTCTTAAGGTTTGCAGACCTCTTATAAAAGCAGACTTTTTTGCAATTTGCTGGTCTGGAGCATTTAGGTGCCAAGAGGGAAAGACATAAGCGAGGAACCGTTCTAGCATATTCACCATAATGTCAGGACATTGAATACCCAGATAAATAGAAAAAAAGTTTTCAGACAGTTCAGGCCTCACTAAGCATATTAAATGTTAAAGTCCATGACAGCACAATTAGAAAAAGACTGAACCTGTACGGTTTGTTTGGAAGGGTTGTCAGGAGAAAGCCTTACTGTCAAGTGTACTCAGGCACGGCTCAAATCAGATATGATAGAGAAGCAATCGTAGCTGAACACCGTTGTTATCAGTGGACGTGACGTTATTCTCTGAAATCTCTGTGTGCATGTAGCACATCCTTTCACCTACACAGCCATAGACGATAAAGTAGGAAGGCACGCAAGACCATTGCTCTTGACATTTTTTTTTCAGAAATACCAACAATATTAGGCATAGCACAAAGGTTAACTTCCTTGTTCTTAACAAAAACAGAAAATCAGCCAGTGGAGGAGTGGGGAGGAGGAGGATTCATTCCTGGGCAAGTTGACCACAAACTCCTTTGTGTACCAGAATATTCTAGAGCCAAATTGGTCAATATTGGGTTATGCAATAGGATAATGATCTGATGCATCCTGGGAAATCTACATCAGAATGTTTTGGAATGGCCTAGGAAAAGTCCAGACCTCAACCCAATAGAAATGCTGCGACTTAAGAGAGCTGTTCACATGCGAATTACCAAACACCACAATGAACTGAAGCAACTTTGTAAAGAAGAATTGGCCAAATTTCTTCACAATGATGTAAGAGTCTGATACAGGAAATAATTACTTCTGGTTATTGCTGCTAAAGTTCGATCTATAAGCTTTTGAATCATAGGGGGTACTTAGATAAATAGTATTGGTCACATGTTTTTTTTTTATTGTAAAATAAATAATGGCACAGTAAAAAAAAGTTATATGTTGTTGTTCGTCTAAGGTTGTCATTGCCTAATACCAAGACCTGCTATTATCAGATCATTTTTTTATTATGCTTTTACAGAAAAACACATCGAATTAGAAGTGGGCGTACTAACTTTTGAACATGACTGTAGGCGGAACTATGTTTGGAATGAACCATCTTCATTTTTGGGGCTAAATTATCCATGACTGCACTTCCTCTCTGGCATGTTGGAGAACTAAGAGTCCTTGCAATAGCAGGGACCCAAAAAACACACACAAACATTTCCTCGTGGAAATACAAAGCTGTCAATACATTATGTAACATGTTGTGGATAAAGCTGCATTATGCATGTTGTTCACAAGGCTGAAAGTCATGCAAACCAGTCACAAGGGAATCTGGGGGTTATTTGGGTTTCGTTTAGACTTTGCTTGTTTATGAAATGTGCGATTAATACCCTATACACTACAGGAAATTACTTGTACTGCTTGTACTATGTATCATTCTAATAATACCATGAATTGCATCTATTTTAGAAAAAAAAACAATCCTAGACATATAGATTTAGTTCCAATAGCTATTACAGACTTTTACAGCAATAATCAACATAAAAAAATCTCACTTTAAACCATAACCATGAGTCAAACTGACACCCATCCAAGACTTTCTAATGCTAATTCATAGCATTGTGTTTTATTTACTGTTCTTCTTAATTTGACCTTAAAACAGTAAAGTCTTTTTTGATTTTTTTATGAATCATTTAATTAAGAGATTCCTAGGAAATAAGAGTAAAAGTCCATTTTATTTACAACTTTGACACAATTTTCACAAAACAACAATAGCATGAAAGCTTGTCAAGG
This sequence comes from Clarias gariepinus, assembly GCF_024256425.1. Taxonomy (NCBI): domain Eukaryota; kingdom Metazoa; phylum Chordata; class Actinopteri; order Siluriformes; family Clariidae; genus Clarias; species Clarias gariepinus. Next base: position 14,182,257 of record NC_071127.1, on the reverse strand, counting down.
AGAGGTTTTGATATGGGTTTGTGCTCATACCTTCTCTTATAACTCTATCATAATAACTTTAGGTTTTATTATTTTTTTCTTTTAAAGATTAAAAAAGCTATTCGTAGCACTAATTCTATGGTTTACATAATGCATTTAGTTCGCATTTTGTAACTGTTGCATGTTTTTCCAAGTTCGATTTGTAGTTGCTTTGGCAAGTCTGTGAAAAAAATGAATAGTGCCGAATCAAGCCTAAAATATAGCCTAGATTATTCATTCTAAATGGCACTACAGGTAGGGAAATAACAATGAAAGGTAACGTTTGACTGTAACCTCAATTACTACTAACCATGATTAATGGTGCATTGCAGTTACCAAGGACCATACTGATGAGCAGAGAGAGCCCTTAAAGGAGTATAAAGACTAAAGAGAGAGATAACAGATTTAGATTCCTCTTCACCATCTCAAAGTCCATGACGGAAGTCCCTCCTCTTTGTCCCCCAGCCCCCCCCCCCCCCCCCCCCCTTTTCCCTTTTTGACTCGGAGGAAAAACTCTCAGTACTTCCTTTTGTCCTGTGGTCCTTTTGGCACTCTGACAGTGGACCACAGCTCACGACTGGGAGCCGTATGTTTGCATGTGTGAGTCTGTGTGTGCATGTTTGCGCGAATGACAATGATGCTTTGTTTCCTGCATACTAGCCTCCCGCTCACAATAGAGCTTTTTAACCAGTATGTGTTGGGATTTGAGGCAGCAGGGCCTCCTCTTGAAGTCAAATGTGTGACAGCTTGCAGATATGTACTACTCCTACAAACACACTCATAGTATCTCACAATCACACACACACACACACACACACACGGTTGCTTTTTATTATATAGAATTTGTCACCGATAGTATAATTACATGTGTTGCATCACCTCTTGCGGTTCTGCCACCTCTGGCAGTCTTCCCTCTCAGTGCTAACTCTGGGATGCTTGGTGCTTAATAAGGGCAATTTCAAAGTTAATTATGGGATATAAGAAGTTTTTTTTGAAACATAATAAAATTTCCAATATTCCAGCAACTAGCATGGTTAGCTTTCACCTCCTAATGGGGGTTCAAATCTCGCCTCTGGTTTTCCTTGTGCTTTGTGGGGTTCCTCCTGGCACTCTTGTTTCCTCCCAACCCAAGGTGTTGTAGGTGGACTGGTGTTTCCAAATAGGTCATAATGTATGATTAGGTGTGTAAGTCTGTGTGCCCTGAAACTAACCTACCCGGGCCATAAAACTGCTGAACATTCAATTGTCTAATTACTTTTGAGCATGCCCAAATGGCGGCACTTTGAACAAAGAAATTGTAATTCCTAAACTGTTAATAAAGAAAGCAAATTAAAAGGCGGCACTTTAATTATATCTTGGTTTCTTTATTTAAAATCCATTGTGTTGGTGTACAGAGTCAAAAACATGATGTGCAAATACTTGACCTGACCATACAAAAACTTTAATAGAATTTCTTCAACAAAAGTATTTTAATGTAGTACTGTTACTTTATGATATTAATACCTTCATCACCCTCATGGTGGTTGTTTGAATCCCACCTTGGGTCTATGTGCATGAGATTGTATGCTCTCCCTGTGTTTGGTGGGTTTCCTCCAAGTACTCTAGTTTTCTTCCACAGACCAAAAACATGCAGATTAGGCTTATTTCCAAATTAGGTGTGTGAGTGTGTTTGCCCTGCGAGTGCCCATCCAGTGTGACGAGCTTTCAGAGAACCCTGTATAGAGAATGACTGCATGAGAGAGAGAGAAAGAGAGTAAATGCACATTTTACCTCTTTCTAATTACATGTTAAGATATAGAACAGGTTAGTTATTGTTAGCACTTACATTATAGCAGCAAAAAAAAAAAAAAAAAAAAAAAGTTAGTAACTTAACAGTGTTTCTTGTACCCTCTCTTGAACTTAACAAGAGATAAAAAGCTGGTTGAGAAACTGCAAGAACGGAGAAAAGAAACGCCCAGACAACTCTCCTGTGTCTGAAACAAATTCTGAATGTTAAAACAACCACCAGACACCCTAGACTTCTACCATAAATTTTACATGTTGAACATCTTTAAACAGAAGGCTTCAGTGTATCAAGGTGTTTCTTTGCCATATATACAGTACTAAGCCAAGAGTTAAAAGGTTGAACATACCTTCCAAAACTTCAATGTGTTTTTTTTTGTTTTTTGTTTAGTAATTCATTTTCTACATCCTAGCATATAACACATGTGGCATTAAGTAATTAAGTAACAACAAGAACAATAGTCATTTGTTATTTTAAGACAAAAAAGTCAGCTGTTCTGGAATAGTTCTTGCAAGAACAGTATTGTCAAGTGCATTTGCAAAACCCATCAAGCTCTCACGAGGACCATCCCAAGAAGACACGACCAAAACTTACACTATGCGGCCAAAACTGCAATGACATTATATCCAAATATACAGTATATATACTTCAATATGGAGTTGGTCCCGATTTTGCAGCTGTAACAGCTTCCACTCTACTTGGAAGGCTGAGCACAAGATTTGTGGAGTATTTCTGTGGGAATTCGTGTTCATTCATTCTGTTAGCGCATTTATGAGGTCAGGCATTGATGTTGGACGAAAAGGCCTGGCTCGGCAATCTCCGTTCCAGTTCATTCCAAAGGTGCTCGATGGGGTTGAGGTCAGGGCTCTGTGTTAGGGCCGGTCAAGTTCTTCCACACCAAGCTCATCAAACCATGTCTTTATAGTCCTTTTTTTTTTGTGCACTGGGGCTCAGTTATGTTGGAATAGAGAAGGGCCTTCCCCAAAATATTGTCACAAATTTGGAAGCATAGCATTGCCCAAGATTTCTTGCTATGCTGAGGCTTTGAGATTGCCCTTGACTGGGGATGAGGTTGATTGAATTCAATAATTAACAGGTTTGACCAAACACTGTTGTCTATTCCTTTAGAGTTACCAGCCTGAAAGAAAAATCACCAATTAAAAAACAGCACCTCAGATTAGATCCATTATGAAGGATATACGGTGTGTCCAAACTTTTGATTGTTACTGTATACTACAGTTACAGTAATGAAGTTGAAACCTTATGTAAGTACTGTATAATATAAAGATAAGGTTGGTGGAATTATTGCATTGAGATGAGTTGACACTAAGATCAATTTAACTTTAACCTGACTTAACCCGCTCTGTCTATTATATTGTGTTCTTTCTATTTGTCAGTGTTCCGGCAGCTGCTCCAGCTGATCGCTCTCTATGGCTCCCTGCAATCTGCCCTACAGCTGCTACAATTACCCTCAGAGAGCAAATCTTAACTGGTTACCCCTCACTAAACACAGGGCTTCTCTCTGTCTTCGTCCACTAGCCTCCTTCTTTTGCTGCTTCCACACTGTATCTCTTTCTCCCAGGCAATTCTGCAAGCTAAACAGAGACATTGTTGTTGGCCTGAGAGACACCATAAAAAGCAGACTTTGTTCTGTGGTCTTGATGATCTCTTTCACTCCCCTTCTCTCTTTCTCTCTCCCTCTCTGCCCTTCTCTCTGTGTCTGAACAGCAGATGGTTAATGATTCATCGACTGGTTTGGTGTGCAGCACACACGCTTGTCAGTGTGCAGTTACTGTGGACGTGATAGTCAGCATGGTGTGTGTGTGTGTGTGTGTGTGCGCGCATGCTGATGAGCATGTTGGTTAGGGGAGTAATTTGTTTGCGCAATGCTAATGCTCTTAGAAGCAGTCAGAGAATATTAATCATGCTATTTTTATGAATTGTTATCATTTGTTCTAAGCTGAGAGGTTTTTATTAAAAGAGCGCTTCTGTATTTTTACCCTTCATAAATATTCATCAAGTCATAAAAAGGTTTACGTCGCTGCCTTACCGGAATCCACCACTGATAGCTGGATATCTGCATTGCACACGTTGCATCCAGAGCTTCCTTGAATTGCAAGGTATTCAAATTATTATACTGATGAGTTTATGCGATGCTGTGTTGCTGTACACAAAAATTCTATCCTTTATGCTGCTGTACAAAAGGGAAAAAAATTCCAAACTAAGTAAAGAAAGTAACTAAACCGCTTGGAAGTTGGTATAACTCACTCACTCACTCATCTTCTATAACGCTTAGTCCTGTAAACAGGGTCATGAGGGGCCTGGAGCCAAATCCCAGATGATTTAGGGCACAAGGCGGGGTACACCATGGCAGGCACACTAACATACACTCATACACTAAAGGCAATTCGGGAATGCAAATTAGCCAAATCTGCATCTCTTTGGATTGTGGGAGGAAACCAGAGAACCCAGAGGAAACCCACCAAGCACAGGGAGAACATGCAAACTCACTGCACACAGAGGTGAGAATCGAACCCGCACCCTGGAGATGCAAGGCGACAGTGCTAACCACTAAGCCATTAACTCCTTCGGAGTTAAAATACTGTACTAAATGCAGTGCCAGTCCCAAACCTGGTTGGAAGATGCAACGGTTGCGTCAGGCAGGGCATTCGGCGCAAAACCTATGCCAAGTCAACCCCTTGACAGGAGCAGCCAAAAGAAGATTTATATACTGTATCTGATCAGGGTTCTGTGCCTTAGAATCAGAGCTTACGGTGAAATGGTATCATGGAGCCACCTTGGTGGTCAGAAGCTATGGCAGTCAAGTGGCAGTTGTATATAATGAACAGTCTTAAATGAACTAATACCTTGAAATGGAATGGAGATTGAGCCTGGTCAGCACAAATTTGTGTTCATAAGTGAACTGGGATCATTTTGGCATTCAGAGACACAGGAGGATGTAAAACATGACTTTTTTTCAACAAATATTTCCTTCTGTGTTATGATTGGTTGCAAGAATTCGGCTTAGTCTGTGATTGGTTAGGTCGCTGGAGCTCTGAAATAGGAGCCAATCCATGAGCGCGAAGGCGGGACTTAAAAGCAGCTCGGTTAAGTGCCTTTTGTTAAAGGCAGTAAATTGAGGAAATGGTGATTTGACCAAATTGTTTTGTAAGTGTGGTAAATGTGCTGGGCCTACACCTTAATAATCAGTTTATCCACCCTTGTTGTTCTGAAAGCAACGGTATGTGTGATATTTCTGACACATATGGTTAACAGCCTCTTAGACACCGACACTGTTGTGGTAAATGCCACGCCTATTCTGATAGCAGAAAGATGTGTGATGCTTCAATGCACACACGGTGGAAGCTTAAAGGCTTCAACTTGTTTTTTTAACTACAAAATGAAAGGAACAGCGAAATACTTGTTGTGCTCATTTTCGGTGCATCTGTGTAACTCAAAAACTCTTCTATCCAACTTCTTAAACAAAGGGTGGACTCCAGACCACTACTCCAGAGACCCCAACATAGATAGGCTTTAGGTAGGTGGATACTCATCAGTCCCAGAGTAATGGCACTTCGAGTTTATCCCAGTGAACACGATGGTTGCCTCAATGAGTTTTTGTTCCTGAGACTTGGAATCTTATTTGTGCATATTCACCAACTAGCAATTCAGAATATTCAACCTTCTTGGAGAAGGCTCACAAGGTGCTTGAACAGGTACCTCCTACTGTCTTCATAATAGTAGTGGGAGACTCTAAAGCCATTGGAATAATGGGGATATTTGCAGGGGCATGACTGAACCCAAGTGGTTAAATGTTATTAGACTGTAATGGTGGTAACCCTAGGATGCGCTAATGGACACCAGTGATAAGTGAAGTTGAAAAAGGACACTTTCTAAGTAATGCTTATGGAGGGCTCTTCTATTTCAGTTGCCAGAATCATTCAAGCCAACAAGGCTATGACATAAGCATTTTCTGGCTATGTTCAGGTTACCAACCTGAACTGACTCAATTCCAATTTTTTGTACCCCAGTCTGATTTTTGCGCCTCTGCGTCACTTTCATATGTGATCCTAGATTAGATACGTATCTGATATGTGGTCATGCAACCTTAATGAGAACGGGAATTACAGGAGACTTCTTGCCTCTGCACATTCAGTCAACACTGGCAACGTGGGAATTTCATAGAAGTGCTCAAACAGCTAAAGCAAGGTGGCATCTGGCTCTCTTCCTTCTTCTCGACCTTTACAAATACAACAGCAGACTAACTGCTTGCCATCGTCCAGAGCAAAATCCCAAATGTTTTTTTGTAAAAGTAAAATTGCGTTCATTGTTTGAAATAAATGAGTTATTGACACAAACTTATGATCTGTTTTAACCCAGATGACGCAAGCAAAGATCAATATGTGCATGTGTACCATTTCAGATAAAAGTAACTTGTAATTATAAATGTGATGCATCATGATATGCAAATCTGATCTGACCTAAAAGTTAGAATTGAGCAATGTGGCTATGAATGTGAACATAGCCTCTGAAGTTTGGGCATGGGAGGGGTTTGTAGCCATGGAAACAGAATTTTTGAGTGGCTCCAAATTGATTGTCGATGAGATCGTGTTCGAACTATGCTGAGCAAACGCCCCTTATGTAAGGCTGGTGATAATGATGCTGATGCTGTCTTTGGCACCATTTGAGATAAACAACTAAAACACATTTGTCACATCAAATCAGGTATTAGGTCACATTTTCAGTGATTTAAGATGCGTATTTTCAGATTCCTGGTGCAATAAGCTCCAATTTGTTACCAAAAATAACCTGTGTGACTTAATACCTGTTTTAATGAATTGATTATATTTAAAGCAGTTTCACTATTCAGTGCAAAGCAGCAAGGATGCAAATGAGAACCTCCAAGTCTAAAGGTGGTGTCATTTAAAAGAGTGTGATTTTCTCTTCAGGCAAGGGGAGAAACTCTGGTGTAAAGGATTTTATCTTACTTTCTTGTTTTTGGTGGCATAGCGGTACCTCAAGAGTGTAGAAAAAGTTCTTTCTCTATGGCGTTATCTCCACGTATGGTCACAAATGTCGGTAGTGATTCAAAGAATAAGAACAGGTTATAAGAATTAAGTTTCTCTACATGGTTTTAGGACTTGCTGATGTGCTGCAACTAGTCCAAACGGAGAGGAGCCAATTGATATGGGCACCTTACAAAGATGCACCCTGCTTGGCTAACTCTTGCCGTGTAGAGGTTTGCCATCCCAGGACAGACTTGGGACAGACTTGAGAGATTATATTCCAGAAATACGGCCTTAATAGAACAGCAGTTTATATTGGAAACAAGCTGATTAGTGTTGTTGGAAACCAGCAATGATTAAAATAATAGCACAAACTTTTTTTCTGCATCAATGTTTATGTATGTGAATGTGATAGTCTGCCAAATAACTAGTTACAAATGTATAAATAAGTATTTTAGAGCCTTTTATTGAGTGCATTGATCACCAGGAGAAAATACGAAGTTTTCTGCCCTCAAAGGGGATGAACATCAGATGCCCAAGGGATTACCCCTCAAGATACACCTCAAACAGAAAAAAAGCACAATAAACGTACTGACTGGTTGGAAAAAAAATAGAGAATTGTTGGAATGAATAAGAGTTGGAATGAGTTTAGATTTCTTATGATCATTTTTTTTCCTCAAGAATTTGAATGAGCCTAAGCGTCTGAAAACAATTTTAAACAAATTTTCTAGGTTTTCATTCAAAAGAAGACGCACGAGAAAAGGTGTGTCTGCTCCTAATGTTGGTTCTTTTCAGTTATAACATTACTGTTGCAGAGCCGGCATCTAATCTAAGTTTTTCTTCTGTGCTTTTAGAGCGGAAACTGTCTCTTCGCCTAGCTTCTTCCTGCTGCTTACAATAAGAGGAAGTGAGGGGCTGAGAGCAATGGCACTATGTGTGTGTGAGTGCGTGTGTGTTGTTATCCATTTCAGGACAGCCTCTTCTGAACCAAAATGTGGCGAGAAAGAAAGAGAGAGAGAGAGAGAGAGAGAGAGAGAGAGAGAGAGAGAGAGAGACACACACACAGGAAAGCTTAATATTGCTCAATAACATGTCAGTTTTCCAGTCATATTTATGTGGAAATGTCAGTCAGCTTTCTGTCATGCCCTAAAAAATATATCAAGATATACTAAAGATAGAAAGCCACATACCAAAGCAATGTCCACCCTCTGCAGCTCCAGGCTGTGGTGTACTGCTGGGTTCAGTGGCTAAGCAGATGGAGCTTAAGGCCCAAACCCAGCAGGACACAAAGGATCCAAATCAGTACAGGCAGTTTGGAAGCTGATAACAGATCCGAGATCAGAATTCAAGCTGTTGAAATCTTGTGCACTTGGCCTGTCTGCCGTAAGCCAGCATTTGAACTAGATCTTACGTAGAAGGCTTTAAGGCATGTCCTCCAGTTTCTTGCAGCCAATCCTGCTATTCACTCCTGTGCATCAAATTCTGTTTTTGGATGGTGCGCTAACTTGGCGGTTTAGCTGGAGGGCAGGCTCGGGTCCTGGCAATAAGCTACCCAGAGGACAAGAAGATATCAAGCTCCTGCTGTTATCAAAAATAAGATGTTGTGCTGTGTTCAACACCTACAGGTGTTGTTCCAACACGTGCACTTGTGAAATCATGGACTCCCTTTTTGTCACAGAAGTGAAACCCAAAACCTAAACAACCATGACATTAGGGACAACAGTACACAATCAAAGAAGAAGAACAACAAATGAGATCACACAGTACTGAAGCCATGTCAGTACATCACACTCATACTGTATATGGTGAATAACACGGTGATGACACGCACATGTGTGGCAGGTTGGAAAAACCCAACACATGGTGAAATTGTGACATTTTTATACTATATATAGTTCTGAAACTACATTTTTCCCCTAAATTGAAAGTTTTTTTTTTTGTCATGTATTTCAATCAGACATAAAAAGTTATAGCAATACAAAAAGTGAAAATGAAGAATATTGCATTCAGAAAATTCCATTCTGTCTTCACTTGTCTACAAGTCTATCTTGTTGAACTACAGTACTGTGCAAAAGTCTTGAGTCCCCTGGATTTCTTCATATTTTGCATCCAAAGAATCAGACTTTCCTGTATTTTTAATGCAGTCTTGAGGAATAGTTCTCCAGGCTTTTCTGAAGAATGTTCTTGGCTCTTATTTTTGGAAGTTTTTGCTGCTCATTTTTTGCTGCTCAGCTTGAACAGAATAATTTTGTTTGTTAAGCCAGACATTAACTGATGAATCATTGAAGCTTAAAAAAAACATCAAATTTAAGGCATAAACCAGTGAGAAACAGGTGCAGATGATGACAGATGATCAGACTCTGGTCATCTGGAACTGATGAGAGGGGAAATGAGGTTGCTGCTAAGGTGGTATAAACAACCTCATTTTAATAAACAACTGATTTTTCAATTGTATCTTTAGTCACCTTGAGGTCTATCACAGTAAGACATTTCATCCAACATCAAGAGGTCGCCCAGTCTGGGCACTGCATTGGGTTTGGGCATTGGCTTGAAATCTAACCCATTCTGCACCAATGCCCACATTCCTTTAAGGTAATCAACATAATTTAAGTTGATATTAAAAAATATGTGGCTCAGGTTTTTTTTTTGTACTGTAGCTTGTTATTTAATGTAGGAAATTTAGAATTAGATTTTTTTTTCCTTTTATTACAGCGAAGTGTGTTTTGGACACATCTATCAATCAATCCATTTAAGCAGACATCGCTAACTCAATGACTGGCTGCAAATGACCTATGACACGACACAAGCAGTCACTAACAAGGACCCCAACCTTCTTGCAACATACAGGAAAACACACACTCAATCATAGACCATGGGCAATTTGGAAATGCCAATCAGCCTACATCACATGACTGTGGAGGAACTCGGAGCACCCAAAGGAACTCCATCAAGCAAAAGGAGAACATGCAAAGTCGAAGAACACAGACCAGAAGCAAACCATAACCCCTGAGGTTGAGGTACCATGCTGTCCTACATTTATCATTTCTTTAATATTAGGTTATCAGGGTTAATTCAGAATGACAAACCAAACCATAATAATAATATCTCATGACGTACAGTATTTTCAACACTTTGCTGCTGTATGTATGTAATTTAATATACGTTACTGATGGAGCCCAAACAGTGATATATGGATGTTCTTATTAGAACTGTAGAACTTATTAAATCTGTTGTTGATTTGCACACGACTGCACTCAGTATGAATCATTGCAGTACTCAGTAGCAGCTTGACAGATGAATCAGGAACCTTCGGCTGTACATTGCATGCTTTATTTAATTTATTGCAAGTATTTAGGACATTTACAGTTAGTGAAAATGTCTACAGACTGTCAGGCTCTGCCACATAACAGAATTCATGTCTAGTCAGCATTTTAGTCATTTCCAGATAGCAAAAAACAAAACAAACATGTTTTTAAGGTACATAAAGTGTAACATGTTGCCATGTTGCATGACTTTTAGGAAATGGAGGAATAAATTACACTTTTCAGTACCGCGTACCACTATAAGATTTAGGTGCGGCCCACAGTACTGGAAAGAGGGAAGAGCAACTGTCTGTCAAAACCAACATTTAAAAAGTATCGCATTACCATAGTGGCACTTTCAGCAAGAGAACACATCTGCTAGTATTATGTCATCTTAAACAACAATTCGTCTCTTTAGCACTTGCTTCTAAGTCGTTCCTAATGGCCTCTGAACCATCCGTGTTGTGTTACGAGCGTAATTCCCAGCTAATGCAAACTACAAAGCTTTATTAGCCTTTTTATAAATAAAATATAAATACATTAAATATATTTATATATTTGTAAATTTATAAAAGTAAAGTATAAATAACAAAAAAAATTATAATTAGGCATCATTTTTCCTGGCATGTAATAAAGTGTAACCATAACGCCTAAGTAGGATATAGAGAAAGGGGGGCATGAACCACAAGAAGAGTGTGTGTGTTGTGTGTGATGTCCAGTTCACAGTTATTGTAATAGTAATGTGTGATACGTAAGAATAGATGGAGCAAGCTTAGAGAGGGGGGTGACTGATCATTCAGCAGCCTCGCAGCCTGTGGAAAGAGGCTGTGGAACACTCATCGAAGGTAGCATGTAGGGTAGATGGTGCAGACTAGTTTTTCCAGTCCCGATTATTTTCTCCGCTGCATAGTCTGTTGTTCCTTAGCGCAGCTGGAAAACCACAACAAGAGTCCATATGTCAGCACACTCTTTTTAGCACAATGGTATAAGTTCACCAAAAGGTGTTGAGAAAAATTGGCTCTTCTCATTTTCCTCAGGTAGAAGAAACACTGCAGAGGTGATATTATTGGCCCACGTTAGGTCCTCTGTCACACATTAAAGCTGGTAACCCTCTCTACCATCCCATTTCCAATAGTAAGTGGTAAGTGAATGGATCTTGTGCCTTTAGAAAAATCCACAATCATCTCCCTGGTCTTCTTGATATTGAGGGCCAAGTTAATTGTTAATGATGAGGCCTAACACCGTGATCTACAAACACCGTCATCTGCAAATTTTATGATGGTAGAAGGAAGGGAGGCGCAGCAGTCATGTGTGTAGGGTGTATAGAGTAAAGGGCTAAGTACACATCCCTGGGGGACCCCAGAGTTAATACACACTGTGGGTAATCTAAGGCACTGTTTGTGCGTGTGCAACAAGTTATTTTACGCCCTACATAGCACACTACTTTTTCATTTTATCTTCTTCTACTTATACTTTTTCTTCTCCGTTTTCTTCTTTCGCTTGCTCCTGTTAGGGGTCAACACATTTTCCCAATTTATGCCATTTGGAGTTTAACCCCAGACCAGGTAGTTAGCTGATGCTATTCTAAAGTGAAATAAGTGGAAACATAAAAAAAACCTATGAGCTTTACATGACTGTCCATCACCTCCATGGTTTAATCTCTTTACCTTTTGGCTTCATATTACCAGTAAGAATTTAAAGCTATTTTAACTCCAAAATAGCTTTTATGAGTGTAAAATTTAAGGCCTTGTTCATATGTGCTTATTCTTCAGGTTTATTATGCAAGTAAAATTTAAATATTATTTAAGTATTAGAATTACAGAGTATATGTTATTATTTTTTATTTCTTTAGTTGTTACAGTTCATTTTATTAGTTGTCAAAAATGTTTTTTACCTTTTCATTTGGAATTAGTTAGTGGTTTTTTGAAAAAATATTTTGCCCTTACAGTTGTCTGATACTGTAAGTGTTTGTATCCATTATTGGAGGTGTCAAGATTTCAAGGGGATGTACAGTATAGTGCAGAATTCACTTTTAGGTCATTTGATGACTGACATTCAGGGGGGGGGTCTTTAGTGTGCATGTAAACATAAAAAAAAAAAAAAACATTCCCTGCTTTGTGTACACTTTTATTTTTGTTTTGGCGGGGGCTTAAAAATTAAGGGACTAAGCCAATCAGACAATCCCCCCTCCAGGCCCCCCACCCTCCGTCTGTTGTAACCTCATATAAGAAGATACCCCTATTGTGACCTCATATAAGAAGATACCTTACCCAGCTTATTGTGGAAAACAAGCAGACATTTGATGGAGAGGTGAAATGAAAGCAATTTGAGGCAGGAAAACCCCATTATCTTTTTTTCTTACAATTGGAGAATTATCAGATACACTTTGGGGAGCCCTAAGACCCTGATAAATAAATCTGGGAAATATAAGACACCTTTAAGTCTGTGAATTATTATTTTAGCAGTAAACCCGTGGTTAAAGTTTTGAAGGTATTTACTATGTCAAAGTGCATGACAACAATGTATATTCCTCTTAAATACCTCTTCACTGTTTCATGAAGACTTTGATATCAAAGCCCACCAAATGATCAAAAAAATGCACACTTGTTCCAGTTCGTCCCGTCAGATAAAGAAGAACAATCCAAAAAGCACAAAGAACAAGGACATGCTTTAACCTTAAACACTCTAAACAAAATGCCTTTCTCTTTTGCATTCCTGAAAAGGCTGACAGAAACTTCAGGATGGTAAGCAATGCCTAAGGCCACACAGAAAACCCACTGTGTTTTTTTTTTAACTGTACTGAAGCACCCTACTGAGCTCCCCGTAGAGTCAGGGATTTGGCAAGATCAATAAAGAACAGTTTTTTTTCTTCTTCTTTTTTTTTTCTCTTTGCAATTGAGAGGACAGAAAAATAGACTATCACCATTCTTTATTTCCCAGATTAATTACAACCAATTTGTGCTTCATGGTGACAAAAAAAACATCATGTCATAAAGTTAATTATAACACAATTCTAATGGATTTTAACACATTTGGACATTGCTTTTAGTGCATTTTAGCACTACAAAATAGTAAATAGGAATAAGTGTGGTATAAACACATAGCAATATGATGTATATTTTTGTATTTTTATAATTGTACTGTAGATGCACTTTCCCACTAAGTTCAATGTTTTAGTAATTACTGTTTCCATTTACTATTAGACTACCTTTATTTCTGTATATGTGTATCTATGTGTTTATATATGGTTAAAATTAAAAATTAATAAAATCTATTTTTATTATTAATATAATCTGTTGTCTCTCTATTTTTCTCTACAAAAAAAAAAGATTAAGCATTATACTATACCACAATGTTATTGAAATTAAAAAGAGACGCAGTGCCTTATCATTTAAACCCATAGTAATGTATCATATTTAGCTGTTTTGATGAGTGTATTGGATGCCTTCTAAAAGGCACTGAGAGCATGCTAACGAGCGAGATCTCTAAGCATTGGTTCAATTTTCCCCCTTTTCCTCTTCAAGCAGGGCACTTTGACAAAAGCGGCGGGAAGCTATTTAGCCACAGTCTCCAGAAATCAATAAGCTCATTCCTCCAGGCCCTTACAATGACACACACACACACACATACACACACACACACTTTGAGTGGTCGTTTGTGCTGCTGCCTCGACATTAGGGGAGAGGCCTCCTATGTGTTATTCTTGCTGTAATTACCCAGGCTGATATGCATTGTCAGGCATGTGAGGGTGTTTTCTATCCTGTTGGCACTGGACAATATATAATTGGTGAAAGTCAGAAGGTTTGGTGCCACCCACTGAACAGAAGTGATACCGAGAGATCACGTTCAAAAAAAGCAGAGATGAAGGACAAACCTGATATCTGATTTTGATTGTTTCCCCATATGTCCTGTTCATGCCAAAAGAGCCATGAAGCTTATCTTACCACATAATGGTAAATGTTTAGTTTCTTGGAAAAACAAGACAAGTCCATTGTGACCAAAAATATTACAAACTGAAAACATTTTTGTGCATGTGTTCTCTGAGTCACAAGGGCATTAAAAAAAAAACACAGATGCCAAAAATAGGTCAAAATTCTTTTGGTTATTTCATTGTGATTTTTGTATTATTTTACAAAAAGCTATACCTGCACCCCCCACAGTTTTATCACAATTGGGAAATCAGTCTGTACTGTGTTTTTAGGTAGTTTAGCATCTTTAAAATGTCGGTTGACTTTTAATTAAAGAGTGCTCATGACTCATGCTTTATTTCAGTTAGTCAAACTGGCCCTGAAAGTGTTGTTCTGTTTCACACAAAGAATGTCGAAGGTTATGAAAAACATTATCAGTTTACAGTGCATCCTCAGCAATACATCAGCAGCACCTCTACTACTTCAATCGAAGTACTGGGTACATGAAGTCCATGACTGCTGGGGAAATGGCAGTGTGAGTCAACAGAGAGTAACAGTGCTTTTTCTGGGTGCGAAAATGTTTTCAAGGTCAACTGAGTGTATTTAGTTCGTTCATTGCAGCTGCTATTTTGTATTTGATAATATTTTTTGGATGTGTCACATTTTGCTAAAAACAAGCAAGTTTAAAACTAGACAAAAAAAAATGACAAAATAATTTGCAAAATTGCGTGAAACCCTAATCCTACCCTAGCCCTATCATGTTTTTTTTTTTAAAGTCTCAACACATTTGAAGGAAAGCCCTATCCACCTATTTCACTTACATGAGCTCACAGATTCTCATGATTGGCTGGTGTCACTATGATTAACATAAGATAGTAGGCCGTCCTTTACTCCAGAAGAGAACAGCTATGGACCGCACTTTTGGATGACAGAATTCAAGACAATTAGTCAAGTAAGAGTAAATAAGGTGCTAAAAAAAAAGTCATTGCATGAAAAATTTCTTTTTTTTCTTTACAAATTTCCCCCAAATTTACAATATTTGAGGAAGTTTGAATAATTATGTTAACTTGTTAATTATGTTAAGTGACATATTTCATCACCCCATTTATTAACATTATATTTTAATATAGGTAACATTAGCTGGCGAGCTCACTTAGATAAAAGCTGTTAGTGTTTTAGTTGCTATATATATTTATTGGCTTGCTAAGCCAATAAATATACATAGCATATACAGTACAATCCTATAAAATAACTTAGCTATCTACCAATTATACCAGATACCCATTATACAATATTCTCTGCTTTACCTATAAACTACAGAAGCACTTTTTGTGCATATTACACCAGGAAATTGCTATCAAGCATCAGAAGTGACATCTTTAGTTCAAAACAGAGCTCACTTAGCTAGCTAATGGCCTGTACGTTTTTCTAAAGGTTGGATTTTGAGCTGTGAAATGCCGGTATCTCCATGAGACTTGGCATAATTTGCAGATCCTTATCACACTGTTTCCTTCGAAGCTTATAAAACTGTCTCAGACCTTGCTCCTGCTGACTAAGCATTTGGTGTCTAAAGTGGCAGAAAACTGCTTTATTCTGATTGGATCTTGAAATTGATTAACCTACAAGTCTTCTGGGGGTTAAAAGCATTATTTTTACTCTGTAACAAGGAGCAAAGATAAACGTAGCGATTAAAAAAAAAAAGAACAATCAGTATAATAATTAAATTATACTCTGGAACAGTGAACCAGGGAACAGTGATGTAATATGTAATTGAAGTACTGGAACAAGATTATGTCTTTTGTTATTTTCCACTACAACCATAGCTCTGTTAAGGTCTCAAAGCTGTTTGGACAGAAGGTGTTGATTAATTTATTGTAAATGGAAGCTCTAGGCAGCATGGTAGCACTGCTGCCTTGCATCTCCAGGGTCGGAGTTCGATTCCTGCCTCGGGGTCTGTGTGCATGAAGTTGGCATGTTCACCTCGTGCTTGGTGGGTTTCCTCACACAGTCCAAAGACACCCACAATTGGTTAATTGCTATTCGCAAATTGCCTGTAGTGTGTGAATGCAAATGTGAGTTGTAAAAATGTGAATAAATACAATCGTCACCATTGGCCTCCAAGGCCCCTATTTGGACACCAAATATGTCTAGATGGATGGATGGTGGAAGCTCTAGTGGGCAGCACCGTAATATAGTGGTTAGCACTGTAGCCTCACCCTTCCAGGGTTAAAGGTTCGATTCCCACCTTGGGTCTGTGTGCTGGAGTTTGCATGTTCTCCCTATGCTTGGTGGGTTTCCTCCATGTACAATGGTTTCCTCCCACAGTCCACAGACATGCAGGGTCGACTAATTGGTGTTTCCAAATTGCCCGTAGTGTCTGAGTGAGTGAGTGTATTGTGCCCTGTGATGGATTGGTACCTTGTCCATGGCTTAGTGCTCTGAGTTCTCTGTAATAGGCCTCAGGCCTCCTGTGACCCTGTATGGAAAAGCATTATAGAGATGAGTGATTGAGTAAGCAGCCCTAGGGGTAGAGCCAGCTGTAATACAAATAATATAGTCTAATTATATAATGATAATATAATAAAATGTGCTGTTATTTAGAAAAAAGTGGTGTATACCTCACCACTGATTTTGGTAAGGCACTCTCCCATCAAGGCGACAACTACCAAAAAAGTAGAGCTAAGACTATTACATATTTTTTCATTTTAACTTGTGACGCCAGCCAACCACATCTTTTTGAACTGCTGCTCATGCATAATTGGGGAACGCATGACACACTCTGACACACCCTCACACAAATCGCTATCCACCCCTTCCGCTTGCATGAGCTCACAGACACCCATGATTGGCTAGAGTAGCTATGATTGATGTAAGTACGCTCAGCCAATCTGCTCTCTTGACCACCACTTTTCCTATTACACCACATAGGAATGATATTGTGGCGTGGGCGGGGCGGCGGCTGACGACCAGCATGCCTTGCGGGGATGTCGGTGTGTGTTCACCATGATGGGGAAAGGTGTTTGGGTTGGTGGCTTCGGCCCTGTTTGTGTGAGGGGTGTGTGACGTGTGAAATGTGCTTCAGTTCAAGCTAGTGGTGAATTGGATGTAGGCTCCTGAGTGAAGGTGCTGCTCATGCCTTACATGCTGTGTGCTTAATAAAGTACTCCCAGCCATTGCATTGGGTAGCAAATAAGCTCACTCGTCTCTCCAGCATTCTTTCCGGCGTAAAAACGCTACATTGGTGTCAGAAGTGGGATGGAGAATAACGGGTTCGAGCGCACAAAGGAGGACCTTCTAAAAATCCAAGCGGGCCGCCGAGTAGCGGAGCGACTACTCGCGCAGAAGAAGCGCTTTTCCGGCGGAGCTAGCGCGAGCACACCACGTCAACCAACACGGAGCGGGAAGCAGAAAATCCCGGCGCTGGATCTCGGGGCGGAGGCTGGCACTGCGCAAGCGCCGGAGCAAGATACAGCTCCGTGCGCTGTTAGCCGGCAAAGCGAACTGCCGCTGCACGAGGCCGAGCGCGCTGAGCCCATATTGGCGGCACATCGCGGCGGAAGAGCCGAGCGACCGCCCGCAGCTCAGTGGCGTTCGGTTCGTGAACCTAGCCGGGGACAGGGCTACCCGTCGCGGCTAGGCAACGAGCAGCTCTCCGACGTTTCGCGGCGAGGCGACGGCGCGGGTGATCGTAAGGAGGCGCTGCGCGAGGTCAAGCGCGCTGAGCCCATAATGGCGGCACCTCACGGCGAAAGAGCCGAGCGACCGCCCGCAGCTCAGTGGCGCTTGGTAGGTGAACCTAGCCGGGGACAGGGCTACCCGTCGCGGCTAGGCCTCGACACCGCTTCCGAGATTCCGCGACGACGCCGAGGCCAGGGACCGCCGGACTACCGCTGCAACGTTCTCAGGCCTGAGGGACAGCCGGACTACCGCTGTAACGTTCTCAGGCCTGAGGGACAGCGTTCACCAGCAGCCGCTAAACAAGCGCCGGGTGGACGATTGGGGAGCCCCGCGGGGCTTTACCTCGACTGTGTGCCAGACGGCGTCTTACTGCGGGCGCTCGTGGACACCGGCTCCACTGTTTCCTACGGGTTGTGGAACTGTGAACCGCTCATCGCCAGGCAGAAGGGGCGAATGGGCGTGGACACTCACAGCCAGCTCGGCTCTCCGATGTCATCTACCGGGTGCGGTTGGCAGGGCGGGCACGAGTTTTGCCCCACCGGGACCGTCTTGCGCCTCCACAGCCGCACGCCGGGGAACCATCGAACTCTGGAGGCCGGACCGCCTCAGGACTACATTCGCGTTCACCCCTCACCTGCCAAAGGACGCCGGCGTTCCCACCGCCAGCGCCGACCGCCTCCACGCCTCCGAAACGGAGTTCTTCATGGTGACCAGGGACGGTCACAGCTCGGGTGGGGGCAGTGTGGCGTGGGCGGGGCGGCGGCTGACGACCAGCATGCCTTGCGGGGATGTCGGTGTGTGTTCACCATGATGGGGAAAGGTGTTTGGGTTGGTGGCTTCGGCCCTGTTTGTGTGAGGGGTGTGTGACGTGTGAAATGTGCTTCAGTTCAAGCTAGTGGTGAATTGGATGTAGGCTCCTGAGTGAAGGTGCTGCTCATGCCTTACATGCTGTGTGCTTAATAAAGTACTCCCAGCCATTGCATTGGGTAGCAAATAAGCTCACTCGTCTCTCCAGCGTTCTTTCCGGCGTAAAAACGCTACAATATGTTCTTTATTAATATAATACAAATTAAACATTAACATATATATTATACAAATAAAAACAATTGCATAACAATGTTTCGTAAAAGGAGAAAGACACTTCAGTTTGTTTTGCTCCAGGAACAGTGGTTCAGGATTGTAACAGTAACCTAGTAGTCATCATATTATTGTTGTTTTTTCTAATGCTAACAGTAGAGCTATTAATATTGGTGTTATTTCGAGAGATGAAGTATAGCTGAATTTTAACTTCCGATCTCTAGATGTACAAGGCTAAGATTTTTTTGGCTTGGTGTCCCAGAAATAAATGATCTGCATCCACCCCCCCCCCTCCCCCCACCCCAACCCCAACCCCAGCTTAATCCAATCTTACTGAGATTTATGTCAAGACTAAGAACCTGACTCCTGTAAGACAAACAGGATTAGACTGGGATCTCCTTCTTGTTCTTTTTCCCCCTTCTCCTTCCCTGTGGGGAGTGGGTGAGGGTGATGGAAGATGTCTGAAAGCAGGAAGTTGTTGGTGCAACAAACAAAGCAATCAAATGGTAACGTGCATTCTGCCTAGAGTCGGGTACAGCAGAAGGAAAGAGAATTTGGGGGGTTGGGACTGGCATGTTAGATGGTTTAAAAAAAAAAGAGAGAGAGAAAGGACCGGTGATGCAAACTTTTTGCACATGAACATGCTTCAGTTTGGTGCATGTAACGACCTGCTTCAGAGAGCTCAGTGGGAAGCTCCTAAATGTACATGGCACTGCTGTGTGAATAGATGGGCATGAATGGCACCCAGCCAGTAATGGAGCTGAGCAATCCCAGGTTGCCAAGGTGACTGGCAACCAATCAGTTTTGGAGACAGAGGCAAGGTCAGCAAGGTTAAGTGGAGCACGGCAGGACAGAAATGGTGGAGGGCCCAGGCACTCGAGCCACTAAGCTTCAACAGCCTGAAAAATGGACCTCATTTCACTCCATTTCTCTTCCTCTCTGTCTGCTCTGACTGATACTTTACTCTGTGCATGATTCCAGTTACTGTAGGAACTTGCAGCACTGAGACACATCATTAGTCATATGAAAACTCAGCAATCTACTGAAAATAACCACAAACTTAGATAGTGGGTCACAGCAAGCATTCACACAGATATGCACACTACACACGAACGCTTACAGTAACAAACACGCTAGTGTGTGCAGGCTGGTTTCAGTTTCGCATGCTTGTTGGAAACACTTGTAAATAATGAACACCAGCCTTATGATATAAATGGTGGATGTTTGATCAAGGCAGAATGGAAAGAGCGAGCTGAGAGAGATGAGCCTATGACAAACAAGTCCACAGAGACTGACACACACACTCACACACACACACACACACACACACACACACACATACACATTAGGATGTGGGATGATGTAGAGGCGCCACTCAGCCTTGCGCCCTGTTGTGTCACTGCACGGCTCTAAATAATTTAGCGTCACTCAAATATTGATATGGAAATCACCACTGAGTGATCTGACAGCATGGGAAGAGAAATAGAGATAGAAAGAGAAAAACGAGAGGCAGGCTCTCAGTCGTTTCGCCTCTGTTGTGTTTGCTCTCTTTGGCTTTGTAGGCTTGCAATCTTCCTGTAAGCATGCAGGAAACTATTGCGTCCACCTAAATGATGCTCAGTGACCCAAAAATCCTAATTATGTACGTGTTGGTTATTATATATCATAAATCACGATAACAAAATGATGGATAATAAATGACAATGAAAGGTGTTATAGGATAACAAATTTAAGCTTTAGGGAATATTTAATACTTAAAGATATATATAAACTAAAGATATTCTTATATTCTGCGTAGTACTGTTTAATGTAAAGTAACAATTTATTTTTTTTTATTCTGTCTTGAAAAACTAAAACTGAATAACACCAGGAGCTTCCTTTGAAATATTTTATCAAGCTGCTTCCGTAGCTAATTTTATCTTGATTAACCCACTAGAACAGTTGGTTTCAAAGTAAGGTGCCTGTGGTGTCAAGGTGTCTGGGATTTTTACAAATTCTAGCTTTGATTACAGCACACAATGTGGTGTCCAATTCACATGTGAAAAAAAAAAAAAAATCCTCCTGCTCCCAGAACCACACTTTCACATTTTGAATCCTGGAATATGGCCGTGCCATCAGGAAAGAAAAACTCCATAGATGTGATAACCTGGTCATTCAGTACTTCTTCATTCAGCTGACGTCTTTTTATTGCCTAAACCTGACCAACTGAAGCGACTCCAGATCATAATAAAGACTGGTCCAATGGCCACTATGCATGATGGGTGCATTGCTTCATGCACTTTCCTTCCTACCCTGACATGCCCATCACACTGGAATAGGGTTAATCTGGCCTCGTCAGACCACACGACCTTTTCTCCACTGCCCTGAATTCCAACCTTTAGGCTGAAGTCTTTAAAATAAAAATGGTTTTCTTATAGCTGCACAGCTGTGTCATTAAAGAGTCCCATGGATACAAAAAGTTTGAGAACCCATGCAGTATACGATACTGTGCTTATCAGGCCCTACACCGAGCATGGCATTAGAGTCCAGGTCACAGAATTCTGCACAGCCTACAAATATGGCTGCAATGGACTTCAACACCCAAGATGCAGACAGACACAATTATTAACCTCTTACACCTGGACTCAATCACACACTCACACTCATGCAGTATTTAAGGAGGAACCAGTTTAGTTTAAATTACCGAAAAGCGTTGAACTCATTGTTCATGCCAAGCCTTGTTCTCCTTATATTTGTTCTTTGTCTAATTCTTCTGATTGCTGCCTATCCCTCATTTCGTTTGCCTGTTTCTTGATCCACCCATGTTTGTTGTTGAGATACAATATGTATACCTGTCAGTTCTTGACATTAAGACGTAAAGAAAAGAAAATGTCAATATCACGTTAGAAAGCAATAATAGTCTTGTATTGCTTAATAGGACGTTAATTCCTCCTAGGTTTTGGGTTCCTCTTGGGTTCACCGGGGCAGCTCTGGCACCTCAGGGTGTAGCTCCATGGGGCTTTTGGGGATGTAATGTGGTGTCTGACACCAGGACATTGTCAGAGGATCCTTTGGGGGCTGGGGGCTTTGGGATGTGTGGTGGGTTCTCCATGGATCAGACTTGTTGGTCCTGCTCCTCCCATGGGTGCTTGATGGGATTGGGATCTGGGGAATGTGAGGGGAGCCTTCGGCAGCCTTAGCCCCTTTGCCTACAGAGCCCCGTGTGTGGTGGAATGTGGTGCCCTGGGTTTTCTAATGCCTTTCTATCATAACCAACAATTACTTTTTTTTTTTTTTGTGGTTTTTCTACTGGCTTTGGACATCATGGGCTGGCTTTTGGTCCTCATGGGCATGGATAAGCCTTGCAGGGTATGTGCATAAACCATAAAGTTAAATTCAATACTATTTAAGACCAATTTCCAGATCTTTTCAATATATTTAAAGATGTCAATGCCATTATGAGTTATAATCATTTAAGGCAGTGAGTGGCATCCCAGCCATTGGAAAAACAGTCCTAAGTATATATTACAATTACAGCTGATACAGTATTATAAAAATAATTAATTCCAGAGCTCATAACTTTACTTCACTTGGTGTAGAAAGAAAGCTGGACGTATGCTCCCTCCTAACAAATAACAAAATTATCAATATCAAGCCATCATCACCGAAATGGTGGCCTTTTTTACCGGTTAATCTGTTTTTCTTTATGGACCACTTTTGGTGGGTCCTAACCACTGCAGCCTGGAAACATTGGAGTTACTCTGACCCAGTTGTCTAGCCATCGCAATTTGGCCCTTGTCACAGTAGCTACAGCGACAGTGGCACTTGGAAAAAATGGGTAAAGGCAAGAAATTCAGTGACTATGGCAAGGGTGACGTTCTGATGGCTAGACGACTGGGTCAGAGCAAGTCCAAAACTGCAGCTTCTGTCGGATATTCCTGGTCTGCAGTAGTCAGGACATACCAAAAGTAATACAAGTGTATATCAAAGTGTCTGTAAAGAAGAATTCCCCAAGCTACACGCCTACACAAATAGGATATTCAAATGGAAAGTAGCTAAATTTTTTTAAAACTCCTTATTTATAATGGTGTTTATGTGTTTTTAACAGATTTCCTACATTTGAAGCTTTTTTAAGATCCCATGGACACCCTGCCTCAGGTGCCTATGAGCCTGTCGCCAGTTTGCTGGTGTATAGTTGGTGATCAGTGTTGTTTAGATCACCTGGCGGTAGTGGTGGTGTTGATGTTATGGTTAAGCAGTGTATTTCATATTTACGCAGTAACCCTAGTTTAAACATCATTGTTTTCTATTAAACGCATTTGGATACTATAGGAACACACTTGGTCATTTTTTCAGCATTCTCAGCACTTTTTGTGGTATATCCAGCTGACATCAACAACATTATTCCTCATATTCATTTAAAAATAATGGCAAAATACACTTCCACAGCCACTTTAATGGGATTATATATATATATATATATATATATATATATATATATATATATATATATATATATATATATATATATATATATATATTATCATTCTATTTTTAACCTTCTGATGTCCAGTTATCAGTCACAGGTTCCTCTTCTTGGCTGAGGAATGAAGCCTGATGTTTTTTTTTATCATTATTATTATTTATAATTTTTTGTATACCTACCAAAAGGTAGAAATGTTGTGCATTCTAAGACAATTTCTGTTCATCATAGATGTAAAGGGTGTTATCTGTGTTACCAAAGCCTTCCTGTCAGCTCGAACTAGTCTGCCTAGAGCTCTCTCATCAGCATGGCTTTTCTGCCCACAGATCTGCCACTCACACTGGTTTTTGAAAAGACAAAAAAAAAAAGAAGAAAAAAAAGCACAATTATCTTTTGCATGCAACTCGTCATAAACATGTTTGAGTGTTATGCTAATTTTGTAATTATATATATAATGTATAAAAAAAAAAAAAACATTACATTTAAAATGTAAAATACATGTAAAGTACATCCACACACTGCAGTCTAGACGTCCTCTACAGTATTTAGGCAGTTTGTATTTGTTATAAGCACCATTGAATGCAGCTCATGCAGGATTGATTAGGGAGTTTTAGTGAGTGTGAAGATTCTCATGTGCACTCAGTTTCTGCACCACTCTCTGCAATCCACTGATAAGGAGTAGCAGGGGAAGAGTTAAATATAACCAAACAGATGGGCTTGCAAAATAGGAACTAAATCAGCATGACAATTATGCATGCACTTACACACATTCACTCAGAGGCAGGCAGGCAGGCAGGCAGGCAGGCAGACACATACGCATGCATGCACACACACACACGCACACACACACACACACACACACACACACACACATATATTCACACATGTACAGAAACAGCCAGTAACCCTGACCCCTGGGTTTTCACAATGCCATCATAAGAGATTGTACTTTGCACTGCTTTATACCAGGCTACCTAATGATTTTATATCTTATGACATTTGGAATAATAAGACAACTCTCATCACTATGATGCAGAAGCTCTTAATTGCTAGGTTACTATTTTATTTGTGTTGGCATGAATCAGGTGGTGCGGCAGGTAATCTTTAGCTCAGAAATACATTCACTCAGACAGAGAGTCACTCACTGTCTATACCACTATATACTGTATATAGGGTTGCGGAGGGGGCGGGAGGTTAAACACACAATCTCCTGCGCATTCACACACTACAGGCAATTTGGGAACACCAATTTACCTAATCTGCATGTCTCTGGACTGTGGGAGGAAAACCAGATTACCCAGAGGAAACCCACCTATCACAGAGAGAACACGCAAACTCCATGACCCACAGACCCGAGGTGGGAATTGAACCCAGACCCCAAAGGTGCAAGGTGAACTACTAAACCACCACGCCCTCAGAAATACACCTCGAACATAATTAGCAATGAAAATACATTACATAATAGCCTAATGTCAGTTAGGAGTGATTCTGCCGTCCACTATTGCGACTGACATCATGGTATTCATGTGTCCGCCAAGTACTACGACTACATACTACTGTACATTACAAACTTTAGTGCAGTAAAATGACAACCCACATTTTATATAGTGTTCCACAAAATTAAACGTAACTGTAAACATAAACATAAAAAGGAATTCACTCAAAGGAATAAAAGAATAATGCAATCATTTTAAAGAATAAAATATGTTGAGGTGTGCTGTTTTTGGAAGTTCCCCAACTTCAGGGTTACATCATTCGGATTTGAGATTGCTTTTCTATAACAGCACACAATGTCCCATGTTATTTCTCATATAACACCTAAGTGAAAAAAAAAAGGGCTTATCCCACTGTTGTCGCTTAATTTGTCTATACAAGGTCACAAACCTCTTTTAAAACAAACCGGCATCCACAATGTAAAGTGACTCCATCATCTTGATAGAAAATTTCAAAGAAACATAACACAGATGATTCTGCCTTGACTGAGCTTAATGTACCCCTAAAAGTTTGAGTTATAGTTCTGGTATATTTGTTTGTGGTTAAAACCAAAACAGTTGTGTGTAGTCATTGAGCATAGAAATTACCATATCTTCTTGTTCCTGTGCACACACTTTCTTTTACCTCTTCTTCCATGGACACTGGGCACATTGCCATCCTTTCTCTGCCCAGTGATTGGCCGCACTCCCAGAGCTTACTGCGCATTGAGATATGAAACACTTCCTTTGCTTATTACACCAGTCTGGCTAGTATCACCCATGATATGGTTTAATACAACAAACAAGCTAATAATACAGCAAACACAATGGAACGAATAATAATTTAATAAAAGGTGTGACAAATATCATAGAGGGTCTTATTAGTATTAGGCAAATACATTCTCTGATGAACAAAAACTTGATTTATATAACAAAAATGAAGCCAAAAAGATGAACAAAATTGTGGGCAATCCTAAGTCCCTCCCATGATTCAGTAACTTACAGATCCATCTTTAGCAGGAGTAACTTAAAGTAATCATTTCCTGTATGACTTTATCAGTCTCTCACATCATTGTAGAGAAATTTTGGACAATTCGTCTTTACAACATCACTTCAGTTCATTGAGGTTTTTAAACATTCGCTTAAACACAGTTATCTTAAGGTCCTGCCACAGCATTTTAATTGGGTTGAAGTCAAAACATTGACTAGACTATTACAAAACCTTGATTCTTTTTATTTTTCAGCAATTCTGATGTAGATTTACTGATGTTCTTCATATCATTGTCCTGTTGCATGACCCAATTTCAACCAAGACTAAGGGCCTGCCCACATGGAGACGCGTTTTGCTGTATATGTATACATTTTTTATCGTATTGGCGTTTCGTCCACACGGATCCGGCGTTTTAGGAGACTGAAACCGCTATTTTTTGAAACCGGGTCCCAAAGTGGATAAATCTGAAAACGACACCCTTACGGTTTCGTGTGTACAGCCAATCCGTATATTTTGTGAAACGATGATGTCATCACATCATGTGTCGGCTGCGTCACACGTAACAGCAACAACAATAATGGCGGACTACATGATTGTGTTCGTGTTGCTACAAAGCCTGCTAGCTTTATTACAGTAAAATCTATTGCTTCTATGCAACTGTTATGAGCAACAAACGATAATGGACAAAACAATCTTGGTTCGTATACAGCGCGAAGGTTATGCGCATGCTCAAAGTCTTCTTCTCCGTGTTTTGTGTATCTCTATGGCAGAATTACAGCGCCCCATACTGGTCTGGCATATATACTACACCGTTTTCAGTGGTTTTGTGTGTACGCAATTTTTTTTAGAACGAGGAAAAACGCACCGGCTTCGTGTGGACATATTTTCCTCTAGAATACTTTGGTAAACAAAGGAGCTCTTGGTTGACCCAATGACTGCAAGCCTAAATCATCACCCCGCCAACCCCGTGCTTGACAGTGGGTTTGAGGTGTTTCTAACGAAATCATGTGTTTGGTTTTCTTCAAACATCACGCTAGTCATTAAGGCCAAAAAAACCTTTTTGATCTTGTCTGTCCAAAGGATATTGTTCCTGAAGCTTTGTGGATTTTTCAGAATCAGTTTTGGCGAACCTCAGTTCTTTTTAAGCAGAACTGCTGGCAACCTTTCTACACAAACCATACTTGTGTTCAGTCTTCTTCTAATTGTGATGTCATAGCCTTAACATTTAACAAGCTCAATGAGGCATCCCTCAGCATTGTAAGGTTTGATCTTTAGGTAAATGTGCAAGGACATCCACTTCTGCAAAGATGGGCAACTGTCTTAAAAGCTTTCCAATATTGAATAATCTTTATCATGTAGAATTTTTAATGTTTTTGTTTGCAAAATGTTTTATAGGCCTTTCTAGATTGGTGTGCAATTACTTCTCGATTGTTTGTCATTCCCTCTTGGCCTTATGTTAACACACACTTGCATGCTTCAGTCCAGCAAACTGACAAAACTTTTTTTTTTCCGAGAGGACTGCACACCTACTGATGATCATTTTATCTTACGTAACAATCATATTGCACATCTTACTAAAAGTGTTTCAATATTTCTGCATTTAAGTCAATATTTTATGTAAGCAATTTTTTTTCATTACAAAGAAACATTAGTCAAGATTATAATGATGTTAAGAATATAAAAAACCCACACTAGCTTACATCACCTGCATATTAACCACTGTAATTAACATTGATCTCCAATGGCATCCAAGATTTATTTTTAATCAGTTATTCCAAACTGATATTTTTAGTTTCACCAAGGAACCTAATACCTCCTGTTCGAGTGCACAACATTAAATAAGGATTGACTGGTTAGGAAGCACTATGTCTCCACAATCCCCATCTCGCTCCTTTCAAAATACTCAATCAGGCTTAACTTCTTTGGAACCAATTTCAACATAATCATGTCATAATGACAAGCAGAATGTAAACAATGCAGCTAGAAAGGAACACATTGGGTTTAAAATAACTCGCTGGAACAATGAAATGGCAACAAATTTTCCTGCCAGCACCTGTAATGACATGTTGTACAGTATAGCTTCTTATGTAACTAACAATATAATACAGCCTAAAAATATACTACTGTACCAGTCAAAAGTTTGGACACACCTTTTTAATTCCATGATCTTCTAATTTTTATTTCTTTCTACATTATAAAGCAATGCTGAAGACGTCCTCTGCAGCAGAGTATGTCAGTTAGCCTAATCTGAATCTGCATCTGCAGGACTGTGGGAGGAAACCACCAAACACAGGAAGAACATGCAAACTCCATGCACACAAAGGCAGGAATTCCAGGAACCTGGCCAGGAACTGAACCCAAACCCTGGAGGTGCAAGGCAACAGTGCTAAACCACGTGCCAACTGAGTTCATAAGATATGAGTAAAAATACTATATACTGTAGCATGCTTTTTAAAGCAAAACTGCATCTTGAAGCAGAAGTTGCATAAAGTCCTACTGCGGATCCATAGTGTTCTGTAGAACTGAGTAGAAAATCCATATAACATCAATCTCACAGCAGAAGTTCTGTAAAGTCTTGTTGCAGGGTAATAGCTTTTTAAAGAAATTAAGAAAATTGTATAGAGCATGCCCCTCACGGCAGAGGTTCTGTATAGTATTATTGCAGGTCTATAAAGTTATTTTACAGAACATGCAATTTAAGGCAAAAGATCAATAGAATCGTTAGCCGGTATACAGAGTTCTATAGAACTCTACTAAACATAACTCCCGACATTTTGTAGAGTCCTATTGCAGGTCTATAGGGTTCAACAGAATTGGACAAAAGTTCTACAAATCATGCAATTTAAAGCAGAAGTCTTTAGAGTTTTGGTCAGTTCAGCAGGACTGGATAAAGGTTCTGTAGATGGACAGCAAATTTTCATTTAAAATACATGTGGAATGCCTTACCCATGAACTTAAAACTTAGGAATGAGGAATTGTGTTCTAGATTATAGTGATATATCTGTGCTCATGCTTCCCAAACTACACAAGGGTAATTTGCCTTAACATACAGCCATATGTTTTATTATTACAGCAGTACCTTGGCCCCCGCCTCAAAAAACATTAAGTAAAGTTTATTGTCTATTTATTTAATATTTAACTTCATTTATATGTCTTTTTTTTAATGTTTTGATTGTTATTGTATGCAAAAAGATGATTATACTGTAGTGTTTGAAATTGGAAATATTGGTAATATTTTTGTGTGGCTGGAACAGATTATCTGCATTTACATTATTTCCTATGGGGAAATGCGTTTCGCAATACGAAATTTCACATGAAGAACTTGTCTCAAGAATGGATTAAATTCGTATGCTGAGGTACAACTATAATACTTATCATAAATTCAGAGCTTAAAATTATGTGATTAAATGGAAATGTTACTGTAAAGAAGGCAATTGCACTTTATTTATCTATCTATCTATCTATCTATCTATCTATCTATCTATCTATCTATCTATCTATCTATCTATATATCTATCTATCTATCTATCTATCTATCTATCAGTTTAATATATTTGCCTTTTTATCTCAGATGTATAATCACTATAAACAAAGTCTTAGTCTGAGCTACTTTTAAAGACTATTTACACTAAACAGTGACTTAAAATCATGTTTTAGATTTTATGATCATTTAACCTATAACAACTCGCAACAGTGCCTTATTTTCACTTTTCTCAAATTTCTCACATTTACCCTTTGAGTGATATTTGTTTATGTTTTACTAATTTTTTTTTAAATCTAAATCATTTAAGGTTACTTTTTAATGATGTCTCAAACACGTGTTACATGACCTTTTACTTGTTTGTCGATGTAGAGTGTATGTTGCAATGTGTGCTTGTGCTCTGTCTGGTTTTGTAATTTTTACTGTATATCTGTTTTATCAGAGCAGGTCTCACTGGAAAAGGCCATTTGAAGAGGTCATGGCATTTTGTAAGTGTATAAACATAAGCATGTGCCTCAAGCTCTGAATAAATGCTGGACCTGCGCAGCAGAGTACACAAATTTAAAATGACAACTTCTGAGGTTGTATGGAATACTGTCCTATAGGTCATGATCACATTGTGAAAGAATGATGTATTTGGCTGGAGTGTATTTGAAACACTGAAGGCTTAGGCATTACATATAATTTTACTGTTAGAATTGAATTTGTGCTTTTCCCCTTCTGTTGTGTGGTTTTGTATTCATGTGTTTCGCCCATAGAAACCGAGCTTTGGTCAGACAGAGAGACGAAAAAGCACTACTCGTGAAATCTTACGCCCACATGCCCTGTTGCCCCTAGTCAAAATATACTTAAACTGCAGTCTTTAGACCATATCTGAGGAGTTACACTGCAGAAGGAGATACATCCATTCTGGCAATTTTGAGAAAAACTAGTTTTTTACAAAAGACGCAAAAAAGTCTTACAAAATGAGTGAGAATATTTTGCACTTATTTTCTTTGACTCACAAGGGTGTAATGACAAAAATTTCAATTATGGCAAAACAGTTCTGGTCATATCAGTGTGATTTTTATGTTGAAACCCTGTAAATAAACCTCCCACAGTTTTTTTTTTTTTTTTTTTTTTTTTTTTACAATGGATGAATCACGCTGTGGTTTTGTTTGCAACAATTGAAACATGCAATTTAGTATCAATAATATGTTGGCTGAGTTTTATAAAAACCTTTATTGATTTTGTACATCAAGTCTGACTTTTTGATGAGTTTTGTACATGCTGAGTTTTACAAAATCTTTTTAATTACAAAAAATATTAAAGATCAGGAGTAACATTAAAAACAACCAGCCAAAGCATTGGTGCTGATTTAACTTTTTTATGTATACATATAATACAGAAAAATGTATGTGTGTGCCAAAGAAGCTACTTCTGAAGTTTATGCAACATATAGTAGAAATTCTTATTTTATCTTAGTATCTTATTTAAATCTTGCTTTCCTAAAAATTGTCAAGTTGTTTCGGAGTGTTGATTTTGTATGTGCTGCAAAAATGGCCATTTTTCAGTGTTATACTGTATCGATTTAAACTATAATAATTTCAAATGCAAATTATTAATATTTCTTTATGAATATTGATACTAAAATTAGTAAATAAAAAAGAAGCTTCCGTACGCATATGACCTGTAAAAATGTTGCTTAAATAGGTTTTTGGTATAAGCTTAAAAAGCAAATAATCTGTGTGCGTAGTGTCACAGTAGTGTCAAATAATCTAGTGTCCGTAACCATGCCAAATTCATATTGCAATATTTTAACAAATTTTCATTTCAGAATTATACACTCTTTCAGGTTTATGTCTTTCCACGTAAAATCTAAATTGGCCAAGTTTGTTTTGAATAACAATTAAGATCTTTAAAAGGTTTGAAAAAAAAAAAAGTTATAAAATTGTATTTATCAAATGTCTTTCTTTTTATCTGATAAAAATATAAACGTGTAAGCATATTTACAAAAAAATGGAAAAAAACGAGGCATGGATTGGGAGATAAGAAGCATTAAGTGTTATGAAAACATGGTGCAGGATCCCATCTGTAATCTCACTTTTTGATTTTTTAAACATTTAGTTTAGAATATTTTACCAGCAGCTCAACAATAAGGTAGTTAATGACAATGCCTTACTATAGAAGTCCATGACTGCTGGGGAAACTGCAACGGTAGCAACAGACTGTCAACGTTTCTTTTTTTTTTTTAACATTCTCCAAAAGGCTGGTGAGGCATTTAGTTTAGCCGCTATTTTTCTAGCTGGTAGTTTTTGCTTTTCAGATCACTTGACAGAAAGAAGTAATGTGATTACTTCAGTCATCAGTACAGTAAAAGACATTGCCGTCCTTCATACGATAAAATGGACATTAAAAAAAGAAAAATATAAATAACAGACTGTTTTTTACATTTTGCATTAGATGATTTAATGACTCGAAATATTCACATATGCTTTTACTAGCATAATATGACACCTATAGATATGTAATGAAAATTGCATATCATATTCAACAGCTTTCTCTCTCACACACACACACACACACACTTCACTCAGGTCAGTATAATTCCTTTACAAAAACAATGATTCATTATGTATCCTAACTGCCAGATTAAGCTCGAAAAAAAAAAGAAAGAATTGTAAAGAATCTTTCTATGCCCTATGTATAAAAGTAAGCAGGCATTTTACTGGCATAAGCCTAATATCCTTACTGCTCTGGCTTTCTGGAACTTCCTGTGTTGCTCATTTTATACTCTCTGACTGTCAAAAGAGAAGAGGGTGGCTTCAGTTGCTTCCTCTTATCCATGACACAGGTCCGTCACACCATGCTGACATTGCTTCCTTTTGGTTTTGGACACGCAAGTCCTGCCGGTCATGGAAAGACCAGTTCACTCCAACCCCCACAACTTTAAAAGCAAAGAAAAAAAGGTCACTCGGTGCGATCAGACATGACCGAATTTAGTATTGTGTGTTTCCGCAGAGGACAGAGTCATAGGAAAACGTTAGCAGTTGCTAAATAAGGGTGCAATGAGAAAGGTCGAACATTGAGTTGCGATGAACAGCTTGGGTCATATGTATAAATTCGCAATATTTGAAGATGACTCTACTAAACACGTCATTCATATTATTGATATTATTTTCTAATTTAGAGTACGAGATGCAATAGTAAAAAATCCCCCCCCCCTCTTTTTTTAACACATCAGGGGCCTAGCTGGTGACGTACGCGAGTTGTGCGCTAAACCTCTCATTAACCAGTTGGAGAGAAGGAGATCCAGGCATGCTGCTTGATTTTATCCACTTCACTGCAGCATATGGGGAAGCTACTAGGGAAAACAGCCAGCAGGACTCAGTGCATTCAAGCAGTGTGTTGTGTATGTGTGTGTAGGTGTGTGTGTGTGTGTGTGTGTTTTTTCACCGTGACTATATGGTTGCAGCGCTGGAGAGAGTGTCTTGTGCGTGTCTAGTTGTGTGTAAAGAACAGCAGGCTTGTTAGTCATTGTGTTGCATTGCTCTCAGCCTACTTCTCTGTCTCTGAATGTGTGTGCGTGCATGTGCATGTGTATGTGTGTGTGTGTGCGTGCATGTGTGTGTATGTGTGACAGAGAATTGCTTCTCAGAATGCCTCCTCCCCCACTCTGTCCATACTGAGAGACAAGAGCCACAATAGAGAGGGAAGGAAAGAAAAGGGGGGAAAAAAATAAAAAGGGAGAGAAAAATGTGTTTAGAGAAATACAGTGTGATGCTAATGTATGCCGAGGAAACGGGTTTAACCATGCACTATATCGGAGCCCAAATATTTACTATATGCTAAGTAGTTTTAGATTTATGTGATCGCTTTTAAATGTATGTAAATGTAGATTCATTAGTCATATGCATTTCCTGAACACAACTCGACACTTATGGTAATACGTTATAGAAATTATTATTGTCGCTATACCTAGAGTGACAAGAAAACTGTAACTCTGCATTCCTGACATGCACTGCCTTGCCCTGATGAAATGATTGCATGATCACATGTGGATCACATGCATAAACATATACAGTATGTAAAGAGGGGATGGAATACGGGCTGAAGTGTTCCAAACTGGTATGAAATACCGCACATATATTTATTTTGCCCTGTTTATCTATTTTTCTTGTACAGACTAGTTACTCAACAAAAGATCCACCCCATCCCCCCTAACACACACACATACACCTATTTACACACACACAGACATACACACACACATTTTGTCTTACCATCATTGTGAGGACCTTCAACAAAATTTATTAACATGGATAATTACTGCTATTGTGCCTACACATAGACCCAACCCTGATGTTTACTTTAGTAAACAAGAAAGGCATTTAACTCATAAAATTAATAAAAAACTAAAAGTTTCCTTATTCAATAAGCCAACGGTCCCCACAAGTAAGTAAATATTCCTATCCATGGGAAAATATTGAGTCCTTAAGAATATTATAAAAACATGCCCACCTAAACACACACACACACACACACATGCACGCACTCTCACACACATGCACGCACTCACACACATGTAGACACACCCATATCTGAGGTCTGGGGAAATACTTGAGAAAGGTTGATACATGATTGCTTCAGAGACTGAAACAAAAGGGGGTAAATAGAGGAGCAATAACACCCTGGTAAAAGAACATGACCTGCTGATTTATTGAGAAATAGATCCTATGGAAACTTGTGCAAATAAACATATTTGCTGGGATATATTACTGAGCCTGGAGAAATCCAATATAATAGACTTGCTCGATCTTCGGGTCTTACACAGTACTATAAGGATACTATGATGCCGTTATAAGACGATTCATTTGGATACAGACGCTTAACATTAACCTCATCTAACAGATCACATATTGCCCATTACTTCTTCATTACTTTTTTTTTTTCATCACATTTATTCCCTATCAGGAACTACAGAGGATAGCTGACCAGGAGGTCCCCGGTTCGAGACCCGACGTCACCGGGCTGCCACACCCTCAAGTGCTCAGATACAATCGGGTGTCGAGCTGGCAACCCCGACCTTATAAGTAACTGCCACAAAAACAACAGATATATCTCCAGGGTGGGGTGTATCTGTTGCCAGATGTGCCGGATGGTGCAAAGATGGACGGAGAGACTTCAGAGTATTGCAAAATGAGCAAAATACACTTTTGAACTTATTCAGATTAAGCAACATTTCTCCCTTAACCTTTATGTTCCGTCAGAGCCGCTTTGCCAAATAAAAAAAATAAAAAAAACATACTAAACATTGTTTTATCAGCTCGCCATCATTGTGTACTGATACTGTGCTTTAGACACTCCCTATAATAATTTATATGTAACTTCCGTTTAGGGTCCCAGAGAGCCCAGCTACGAAATAAAATGTAATGTATGAAAATATTTTTAGTACATTTAAGCCGACTCTCAGTAAAGCTGGCTCTCTTTTACAAAAACAAACACATTTTTGGTATGAACTCGTAAAATATTTGGCAGAAAAAAATGGTTCATTTTTAATCATTTGACTGTTTTTTTCCCCTTTTTGTTCAATGCAGAAGTCTCTGGGAGGTTTTTAGGATTCTCTAGGAAGGCAATGTTTACAGAACACAATGGTTATAGTGCCAAGTATAGCGTGGTGTCAATTCAGTTTGATGGATTTTTGCACCCGCAGAGTGAAAGTCACTTCAGGTATGAATGTGAGTGTGTGTGAGCAAAACAATAGGAACGGGGAGCATGTTTCCAATTTGCGGCGATCAAAATATTTTTATTCGAATGAATGATTATTAGAATGTTTGAGAAAGGAAAAAAAATGCATGCGTTAGGAAAATAATCAGAAAAAAACCTGATTATTTATTGATATTGCAATCAATTCAGTTTATTGGATATTAGAATTTTACAGGTTATTGATTATAGTAACTCTACAATCTTGAGGCTTTTTGTTTAATATTTTGTTCGCAGTATTACAAGCATAAATGTATTATTTCTTCTAAGTATTATTTTATATATATATATCACCCGCAGCACATCCAGTATTTGAGAATGTAATTCTATCCCATTGCACATGCCTAGATCTTTGTAACTCATGGCCTGGTATACTATAAATTTATAATGACATATAAGATGATTAGATTGAACTTTCTCCTTAGGCTTTTTTCCTCTATGCCTAGCGAGTACATTAAATGTAATATACTGTAGGTTGTAATATACTGCACAGGAAAATCCACCTTCAAACTAACAGTGGATAATGCAAGCAACGTGACCACCATTAATTAGGCTTGGTGCTGATAAAACATTAATGTGTTAGGCTAACACTGCTGTTTTCACCCAAGCTTTCCATGCCTGTCATTCCGCACACGTTCCACTTGTCTATTTCCTTCTCATCATGTCTGTCATTTTTCTGCAAACAAAATAAAGAAGAAAAAGTCGCACTTCCATATTCCATGTCATAAGGTTTCCTTGTTGTTGTTTTTTTGTTTTTTTTAAACACTAAGGAACATGGTAGGGTTTTTTTCACAGTAAAAAAATAATTTGCATACCACTGATTAGGAAATAAAAAGCACTGTAATTAATAAAGGAATACTGCAAATGAGCATAAGTGCAAAATAAAAACAGCAACCACGGACAAAGGGCAGTAAGTGAGGTGCTTCTCCATTTCTCAGCTTTTCTCAAACCCTTAAACATTCCAAGCTGTACAGATTGTGACCTTCCCCCCAGGGTCGCCATGGCGACGCTGTTGTGGAGCCGGCTGTTCCTAAGCAGCAGCGTGATCAGCGTGACTCAGCGAAAAAGTGAGAGAGAGAGAGAGAGATAGAAAGAGTTGCGCATTGATCCCTATCATGTTGTGCGTGTATCGAACTTTCTTGCTTTGTAGCATGAAATCTTTTATTTACTTTGTTTGATCATTTCACCTTTCAAGAACCTGCATTCATTCATTCGTTCATTCTTCTCCAGTAAAGGCTTTATCCTGGACAAGGGATTGGAGCTAATCCTGGGAACACTCAGCATGAATTAGGAATACACATTGGATGGGACGCCGGTACATCCTAGGGAAACACGTTAACACACTCGTTTACACCAACCAGAGGTGCATACTATAGCTAAGCCACCTGCCAACATGTTTTTGGGAAAACCCATGCACACAAACGCATGGTGAGAGCATGCATATAGATAGAAACATAATTAAATTGGGCACCCTGGAGCTGTGAGGAGGTTATGCTTCCCACTCCATCAGCCTCATACATGGTACAGAATATGACTCACGAAACACTCAAAAGTGGTATTCCTCTTGACATTCTGCTCAGATTGTGAGCAAGCATGGAATACACCACATGCAGTCCTTCCAAATAACTCAAGTTGTGTGATTGTCAGAATAACAAAACAGTTATGAGAGTAAAAACTCCCTTTATTTTGCTATATAATACCCTCATACACTAAGGCACTTATCCCAGCGTTTCACTAGAGTTTGGATTCCATTAAGGTAGAAGGTTTTCTCAGAGCCATGATCGGATTGCCTGCTTCATTTCTGAATGGCTGGCCTCCCAGGAACTCCATTAATGGGCAAAACGTGGAAATCACTCGGCACAAGGGTAGGACTGTACAGAAGATCAAGGCAATAACTCCCAGTCGAGTTCCTATAATGTGCAAGTGGTGTTGGTGAATGATTGTGTGTACACCTCCCACAGACAGATGCGTCGCTTCCGCAAGTTGGTGACAAGTTATTCATTGACTTTCAAGGATCCGTTCACTGATGTTCAAAGGAACGACTGAAGTGAGCCCCGAGTTACCTCAGCCAGGATCGTCATTCACGGACATACGCCGACCTTTAAAACGTTTGCACCATTCAAATGTTTTACTGTGGTGGAGACTCTCATCACCATACTGTGTTTAAAGTGTCAATAGTTTTGACCCCGCCATTTATGGAACCTTATGGAGTTGTTTGCAAGAAAAACCAAGCCTGGACAATTCACTTCTAGTTAACATTATATGGTTATTATGGTATACCCCTGACCACCACACCGATATGTGGTTCTTCTTTAAACTGTTGCCACAAAGTAATAAGCATAGTGTTGCCTAAAATCTCAATGAAGGAAGTAGCAATACAATTAGCTGTCACTGGAATTATGCAGCCTGACAATGCACATGTGCACAAAGCACAATCGGTGAAGACATGGAATGCCAAAGTTGGAGTGGAAAAACTTGAGAGTCCTCAACCCCAGCGAACATCTTCGGGATGAACTGCACCTTAGATCTCCTCATATTACATCAGTCCCTGACCTCACTAATGCTCCTGAGGCTGAATGATCACAAATCCCCAAATGCACATATTAGTCTTATGCTTAGCTGTCCACAAATTCCTCACCATATACTGTACATCCCAACTATCTTGTGTGGATCAGGTTTTCAAGAGATCCATTTGTTGTAATGATTTTTGGAAATTACCAAACAGCAGATAATAGCAAGGTGGGCTACATTCCACATTTCTGGCTTATACACAGTGCTCTAACAGTGTGCTTCAATTAACTTGCCAATCCACAGCCTCAACTGAGCCTTAATACTTAAAAACAGTTTGACCACTTAAATAGACATAAACATGGTTCATTGTATTCAGGCCATTTTTGCCCCAGATTCCACTCACAGCAGCTGCTCGAATGTGTTGGCCCACTTTTGCTCCACAATACACTTTCCACTGCAATATGCACAATTTCAACCAGGTTTGGTCTGCTATCTCCATGGGGATACATCCTGTTATTTAACACACTTTTTTTTTGTTAAGAGATATAAGATAACCAATTAAAGTTCTCTCTACACTGTTGCTCCCGAATTCAGCGTCTTTTGCATTTATTTAGGATTTCTGCCCAATTATAATACTGCTATGCCAGTTTAGGATGTTTACTAGCCATTCCATGCCATCATTATTTTAATATAGTTTAGTAACTTATATAATCACAATTCAGTCACAATATACTGAGATGGCAGGGCACTAGGACCTGGAATAGTCAGCTTCGGCACTAATCCTCAATGGCCTTGCTCCGCAAACTGAGAATAGAGATTGTAATGTCAGCTAAAGTTGTGACTGGATGGTGGATACAAGCTTATCTTAAATGTTTCCTATGATAAACATTAACCCTCATTTAAACTACACCGTATACAGAGTGAGTTCTTAATAAGTTCTTACAGTTACAAATTATGATTTTGGATACCTGCTGATCTTTGGTAGGCACTGTGATACCCAATATGTACCATGGTATTTACCAAAGTATTGTAAAACACACCATAGTACTACCACAGTACCCACTAAAGTGCCACAGTACCTACCCTGGTACCTATTACCACAGTAATACTATGGTATGTTATGGTTAGGCTACTATAGGTCATCAATTGGTGAATAACATGGTACATACTGTATTGGGTACCACAGTGTCTACCAAAGATCATGTCCCACAGTTCCTACCCTGATACTTCAGATATTACCCATGTAGGTATCATTTAACTTTATAGAGTACCAGGGTAGGTACCGTCATATTTCAATGGGTACTGTGGTAGTACTATGATGTGTACCATAATACTTTGGCGAACGCCATGGTACATATTGGGTATCATAGTGACTACCAAATATCAGCCAGTATGTAATATTTTATGTTTGTACACATTGTACCATATTAGATGGTACCCAATATGTACCATGGTATTCACCAAAGTATTGTCCCAAAGTACCCACTAAAGTGTTACAGTCCCTATCCTGGTATTTTAGACATTACTATTGTAGGCACAGTAGGACTTACAATACCAGAGTAGGAACTGTTGCACTTCAGTGGGTACCATGGTAATACTATGGTGTGCACCACAATACTTTGGTTAATACCATGGTCAATATTGGGTATCACAGTGGCTATCAAAGAGCAGCAGGTATCTAATATGTTATTTTTGTGCATACTGTACCATATGAGATCTGTCAATACATAATACTGGTATGGTATAGTTACAGGTATGACCATATTAGACATGGCTGAACATTGGGAGCTGCTGTGGTACCCAATAATACCCAATGGTTTGTATTTAATAAAGAAGTGTGTATTTAGCTTTAGAAGGTACCATAACACTGCAGAGATTGTATACATGGATATACTGCGTGTATACCATGTATAACATATTCGACCAATGTAAAAATGTCTTGTGGCAATAGCTAATTATTAAGTTTATCCTTATTTGTTACCAACATGTTTCTTAAATAACCTTACAATTGTGTGCTAAAGAAACAAACATAGATTGCAAGATGATAAGCCAACTGATTAAGACTGAATGGAAATTTTTAAAGGTTCACAAATAGTGGGCATGTACAGTAAATGACCAAATGACTTTACTTAGACATTAACTCGCATAAAGAACAACAATGTAATGTCGATGAAATGTTCAAATAATGTAAATAACAATAAAAATGTTACTAATTGCAAGCAAGGAGATAGAGGGAAGGGATTACCTACGTAGATGAACAGGACTAACTGAGCTTACAAAGCAATTTAGATGGAATTTAGTAAGTAGGTACTGTTTAAGCTTTTATTTAATTAATGCTTAATATGATTACATAGGCCTATTACTCATTCAAGACCAACTTATTATACACTGCCTGGGCATTCGATCACCTTTAGCTTTGATTGCGGCACGTAATGCGGTGGCTTATTCATGTGTGAAAATGATTTCTCATGCTCCCAGAACCGCTCTTTCACAACTAGAGTCCTGACATATGCCTGTGTCATGAAGGAAGAGGAACTCTACACTGTAGATGTGATAACCTGGGCATTCAATACATTCAGGTCATCAGACTGACTTTGTTTTTATTGCCACATAATGTTGCTATAATGAGTCTAGACCTGACCAACTCAAGCAACCCCAGATCATAACACTACCTCCAGGGGCCTGTACAGTGGCCACTATCCATTATGGATGCATCGCTTTATGCGCTTCTTTTCCTAACCCGACACACTCATTGCAGACCTAGACCCAGATTTCTTGTGTGCGTGTGTGGAAAGCACTATTACTTTCACTATTAAAAATAGCTCTGATATCACCTGTTGATTTTTACGATGCAACTTAACCAAGTGTTTAAGTGATCTCCAATCACGGTGGCTTCAGGTTATTCCAGTTATAACCGTGACATCAACAGTGGACAGAGCATTTTTCATGGATAGAAATTTTGGTATAGAGGTTAGCACTGCGGCCTTGCACCTCCACAGTCAAGTCCCAGCTTTAGGTCTGTGTGTGTGGAGATTGCATGTTCTCCCTATGCTTGGTGGGTTTACTCCGGGTGCTCTGGAACAGTCAAAAGACACGCAGGTTACACTAATTTGAT
The DNA here is from genome assembly GCF_024256425.1 of Clarias gariepinus. Lineage (NCBI taxonomy): Eukaryota > Metazoa > Chordata > Actinopteri > Siluriformes > Clariidae > Clarias > Clarias gariepinus. The sequence goes on along the minus strand of NC_071127.1, from coordinate 14,141,711 downwards.
GTTTCAGAATTGCGGTAGTGTGTGAGTGAATATGTACATTTATATGCTTGTGCCCTGCCAGGGACTGGCACCGTGTCCGGGGTGTACCCAACGTAGTGCCCAGAGTCTCCTGAGATAAGCTTTAGGCCACCTGCAACCCTACATAGGATAAGCGCTATAATGAATGAGTGAGAGTAAGAGAGAACTGTTGTATAAAAGAAATATCGCAATCATGCATTTATATTCGTACACTTGTGATTATTTATAGCACTCAGCCTGCAGGCTTATGCCTGGTGCCGAATCATAGATTATCAGTATATACAGTGAGTTGGGAATATGATATTGCTTAAATATGTTTTTAACTAAAAGGAAAAAGGTTGAGAAACATCATCAAATGTTGGTTTTACATTTCAATTTATTTAGGTTTATTAAACATAGAAGTGTAACAAGTCTGTGTGATTTGCCCAAGTAAGATTGTACAACCCGTGTAACATATTTAGGGCTTATGTAAAAACTAAACCTTGTAAGAGGATAAATAGGATTAAAATAATATTCCTTTTTTTTTTTTTTACATAGCTTCAAAAACAGACATTTAAAGGGAAGTAAAAGCATGCCTCAGCTACCACAGACACTCTGGTGACGCCCATACCAACATCAAGCATGACACATCTAGTATGAGCCCTGCACAAAAACATTAGTGAGGGTCCACACCCAGGGGATGTTATCAGGAACATCTCATTAGCACTAATCGTGGGTCGTCCTCCAGCTGGACTGATACCAAAGTTACTAAAATATTGACCCAGAGCCCGTCGCTGATTTCTGATCCTTTTGAAAGTCAACCAGCAAGGTTCCTGGCACCTCAGAGAAAGCTGACTTTCTGCCTGCCCTCCCAAGGCGAGTGTGGGCCCAGGAGGGAAACAGCACTGGTATTTATAGAATTCTCCTTCATCAGAGTGACCTGCGAATGTTAGAAAAACACCGGGCTGTGCCAGACTCTGTCATGTGAAAAAACAAGAAATAAGAATCAGAAATAGAGCAACAAGATGGAAAAGTGTATCTTGGTTATGGAGCTTATACACTGGGGGAATTTCATATTAATAGACTTTTGGATTAATGAACAGGTTCGACAGAGGGACTTCTCTGGCATGTGAATGAGAAAGTGTGGAGAAAGTAAGTTATGATAAAATTTTTATGATGTGAAAGTGGACTTTGGAGCAAAACCAAACATAAAAACATATACGGGAAATTGTTCTTACTCCACTTAATGTAATGAAGAAACGTGTAAGTATGGAAATAATCACTTATACTGGGATACACTCCATCATGGCTGTAGCTACGTCTGATAGCCGTTGGGATCTTTAACGTAAATTGAAGATCTTATGTCTGAAAGACAGAAGGCTGTCAGTTTAACAGATTTATGAAACCAGAAGAAGACTTGTGTCTAAGTTTTCTTACATATATCCTAAACGCCATTATGAAATTATGAAAGCATGCATGTTCATGTCTTGTTAGCAATTCAATAAATATACCTCCTCAAAATGCATTTAAGAAGCTAACATGTCTGTTGATTTGATTTATGGTAAAAATTCAGTATGATGCATTTATTTAAAAAAATAATAATAATAATAATAATGCTTTTTTGTTTACTCTTGATGCTGATGTGTATATAATGTACTGTAAAAGGTTTATCTAGTTTTTTTTCTTAGTGTAAGCTTAAAAATTCTAGGTTACGTATTTTAGTCAAACTGCAAATTTCGTAAGGAATTAAGTAAGAAGGCTTGTGTGAAAATCCTTCATCGTATGATACCGTTTTCACCAGCAGACTCTGATAAGATGGCAAGGGTAGAAAGAGGCGACAAGTGCTAAAATGACTGAAACTAATTTCGCACTAAACCATCATGGTACGTCAGTGATGTAGGGCAAAGTAATAAAAGAGCCTATGGAAAGTGTACAGCCGATGCAAAGTCTGAACAGACCTAGTAAATGTGTGACTATAACGTCTGTGATCGAGAGTGTAAATGAGGTTAAAGTACACTGTACAAATATAGCAGCATAAGGAAATAAATAGATAAATCAACATAACAACAAAACAGAGCAGTCCTAAAGACGTGACTGTTGAATTCTATTGTTTCACTCAAGTGGTTTTGCCAAAATGTTGTGGCAGTGATCATTTGCAACCATTACACACATTGGAACACTAATGATGCTAGGTTCTATTTGATTATATGTCGCACCAACCGTGACTTCATGACATTGGGCTAATGTTGAATGAATAACCACAAAGTAACACTGCAAATATGATGTCACAACAACAGTAATGTATGTTTCTCAACTGAAGTACATTGCTGAAATTCACATACTGTTGATACATTTTTTTTTGCAATTAAATTAGTTCCAATCAGTTGGAATTGAAGTGGGTCATGGCGGTAAATGTGATAAATGTTAGCCACTGGTCCGCCAGGAGAGTATAAAACAATGACAGTAAAATCACATAAATAGTTATGTTAAACGACGAGCACTACAATTCTTTTTTTTTCAATTTCAAAAATACTACACAACTACTATTTACCAAACCAATAAACTGGAAAGCAGATAAAAAGGAGGAAAAAAAAAACAGAAAGCATGTGCATGGACATGTATATGTCTGTTTTTCTATGAAAACTGGATTTTACGCAATTTGGTGGTTGGGCGTGGACTTCAATACTATATATACATTTTGATATCATGTCTTTTTGATGTCGCCTTTTTTTGCATCCTTGTTTTAGGGTTATTCATTCAACATTATTCCAACATCATTTTATCAAAATATTTCTAAAAGTCATAAACAACATTGGTCCGTTGTTGCATTTTGTGTGGCGATGTTGCAAGCTAATTCGAACTTCCCTAACAGCACATGTACGTCTCGCCGATGTCATACAAGCTTCATCTGCAAAACGGAGATGTTTGGCACTATGTTCGCCGAGACGTCAACGCTCAATCGAAAAAATGCTCACCAGACGATGTCTGGATTATTGAAAAAAACTGCTGTAAACAGACTTTGTTAACTACGAACTTTGGTTATTTAGGTCGGACCCTTCAAACTGCAAATGTTGTACTATCCAACGTGAAAAACAATATTAACATACAAAGCGAGACACGATTCAAGTTAAGAAACTTTAACGTCAGACTAAACGGCATCAAAAAGGACCCCAGAATTAGAAGATACACAAACAGTTAGAGTAAACAGAGGAACAATAAACAGTAAACATCACAGTCTGGCCTGAGACAGCACAAAGTCTGGATTTTCTTTCCTGACAGCCTGCAAAAGGGAGAAAAATCGATGAGCCCTTTACTTTACAAACACATTACGAATTCTAAGTCAGTTCACCACCATAACTTTTATTGCTTGAGCTGTTCTTTTAGCCAGATAATGGATTTAGTCTTATGAAATAATGAAATAATATAGGGGTTAACTCGCAAAAATAATTTTCAATGCTGTGACTACCCGAGCTACCCAGATAGGAGATGACTCCGATCTGAAATTGACTTGGATCCGCTCCCCCTCCAGCAGGACCCAGATCAGAGTCTCCTGCTATCTGGGTAACAAAAGTTGTAATGAGCTGACATCTGTACTCTTTACTTGTGCTGTGGCAATTGCTTGTGCTAGCGACTGTCACAGAAATAACAAAATCGCTGTTTTCTGCCAGTGAAAGCTTAACTGAACCCACTGATGTCATGTGGAGTCAACGTGTTTCCTCTCATAGGTTCTACGGATGGGGAGTAGCCTCTTCTCTAGTGTGATGCAAGCAACTTACTAGGCACCCACCCAGACAGATATGCGAGGAAGCAGTTTCCTGTAGTGGGCCGACACAAATCTGACCTCAAAAAAAAAAATAGAGCAACATATCTGCCAGTGCTTGTCAAATGTTATAAAAAGGTGGTTGAGATCTCGGAGACGTGTCTGTGCTGTCTGTCCAGATAACAAAAGTATTAGGACCCAGTTCTGGCCCACATCTACTATGTTGATTTGGCCCACACACCGCATGGAATGATGGCAGTCCGTATCCGGTTGCCAAAGGACAAAAGCACATCTGAACAATTATTGCATATTTAGAGAGTCTATTACGTTTATTTCAAACTAATTTTTAACAGTATGTTACACACATTTGTAAACACATTATTAGCACATCGAATAGACCCCTTGATTATTACCTGAGCAACTGAACTAAAAACATTTCAAAGTATCACTTTAAACCTGTCTACAATTTGTGTTTTGTAATATATTATTATTATTATTATTATTATTATTATTGCTACTTTTATTTAGTTTGGGGTATTAGTGGCTCAGTGGTAGGTTTCTCACCTCCCATGTGTAAGACCCGTGTTTGATTCCAAGCCAACGCCCCAAACCCCAGATACTGTCCTAAACCCGGTTAAAGAAATAGGAGGGTTGCGTCAGGAAGGGCATCTGGCATAAAACCTGTGCCAAGTTGTTTAGCACATCGAATAGTCCGCTGTGGCAACCCGTCAACGGGAGCAACGGAGAGACTAAAAACAACTTTTATTTACCAGTACCGCAAGTGGGCCAACAAAGCCATGTCCAGGTGCTGTCTGGGTGCGTGCATCACAACATGGTACAATGTTATGGTTCCTGCAGGGATGTCTAATAATATTCAGTTTCTTAGGAAAATATACGGTACTTCAACAAAGACAATAAGATTACACAGCAAAAAAATGACTTCTTGGCAAGTAAAATATTCTTGAATCTAGCCAAACCTATGTCACTTACTCACTCATCATCTATACCATTTTATCCTGTATACAGGATCATGCATACATACATACATAGTGGGCATACATACACTAGGGCAATTTGGATTATAACGTATATAATTTCTTAAAATAAGTTTATTAAGTGTATTTTATACATAAATAAATGAAAGGTTTTGCTATTTCAATTATATAATTACGTTTGTACAATAATGTATATCCCGAAACCAGTATCAGAAAATTTTCTATCTGTACGTATGTTTGTCCAGACAGATTTAGTCACAGCATTCAATCTGGCCAGAATTTAGTGAAACTGGGAGTAATTACTGTAGATATCTGCCTGAAGTTTAACCTGTACCATAATCAAATCAAAATGTTTTTTATATAAAATGTTTAATGTAGATTTAATAATCTACTTAGAAATAAGATGATAAACCACTTGCTCACTGTAAACAAACACCTGCACCAGTAGATCACTCTCCGATTACAGAACAGGGCGTGTATTTGGCTGACAATAAAAGAAGTACAACTTGGTGTAAACAAGATGTAAGATACTCCACCTTACAACATTTTATTTCGTTCTATTAATAAGTTAGAGAGAGAGTCCTGCCGTACAGAAAGACAGGCGACATGAACGTGGGCTTCAACCTGAAATAATAATTTCACTTATTACATTAAAGCTGATCAGCTTATTTTTAGTTTGAACCTTTTTAACTATTTCTGCAAACTCTTTAACCATCAATGACGGGTGCTAATTCTAGTAATCTTATATTGGGTTTGTAAATGTATTTTAAGTAATTATAGATAGGATGGATAGAAACAAAAATATTTCACTGTGTACCTTTTTTGCAGTATACAACAAAAGTAACTACCTTGCATTTCTCTTATACATACAGTATATGTGTTCAAGAGCTGTACTCATACTAAAGGGTCAATGCTTCCAGAATTTTTCAATATAGGAAAAAGTCAATATCAGCTACGCTGCAAAAGAAAAAGAAGAAAAAAAACGTGTTATTCTATTGACAGATATTTGTGCTAGTTTTTAGTCAATTCGTTCTCCAAAGAATCTAAATGATTTTAGTAACATTTGACTAGAAATAAGCTTAATAATCATATATTTGGTTTGTTGTAAAGATATTTTAAGAAATTATATATAGGTCCAGCTAACTTCACGAATATTTAACTTCCTCCTAAGATGTCATTTTTGCAGTTTAACTAAAGGCTTAATGTTATGTTATACAATATTTGTTTCTTTAGTTAACCATTACGTAGCTGGCTAACATAACCGCAAGGCAACATCTGTTGCACATCTGCTATAGTATATTGTATGCAGTGTAGGGTATTGATGCAGTCAGTTATGAGTTTGAGTAAAAATCTGGTTCTGATGCAGTCGGTCCTCGTACAATGTGACATCACATGAAACACAAAGCAGGATGATACTGTTTCTAAAGTGCAAGTGAGAATAGTGAGGTATGGTGAGGCAGATTGATCTGGTTTTTTCAGTGCAGTCTGGCTCAGGTGGGTGTTGGTAGGCAGGGGGGTGTTGTGGAGGTTGATTGTGTGTGTGTGTGTGTGTGTGTGTGCTGTGAGTAAAGCTGTTGCAGAGTGTGGCAGTTACAACTCGAATTCTCCGGTTCTTTCATCCAGGACAGGGGGGAGGATGTGGAGAGTCCATAGAGGGGATGGACAGGGACAGGGACATGTACAATGCTGGTTTCTTTGCAGGGGGTATCACTTTAACTCCATTGTCTTGTTGAGGTGAAATGTTTTTTTTTTTAGGTAAAAAGCAGCTGAGACAAATACAATACCTTTTTTTTGTCTTATTACATTATAAAGCAGCACAAGGTTAGGTTTAGCGGTAAGCACTGCCGCCTTGAACAAACCAGGGTTCCTGGAGTTTACATGTTCTCATCGTGCTTGATGGGTTTCCTCCAGGTTCTCCGGTTTCCCCCCACAGTCCAAAGACATGCAGATTAGGCTAATTGCCTTGTTTCGAAATTGCCCAAAGTGTGAATGTGTGTGTGAATGTTGACCAGAGCAGTGAAAATGGGAATAAAGACAATGCTCACGATTGCCCTCCACGCTCCCTAGTTGGACTAAAGAAGTTCCTAGATGGATGAATGGATTACATTATCAACATAGAGGAGACAATGTTGTGAAAATATTTAAATTTATCAGATAATCAAAGGACAATTCATTTCAGATTTTGATTTCAAACCAAAAAAAATAACAGCCCGTGACAGCCTTGTGTAGTTTTATGTTATCATCTGTATTATCGTCTCAATCGAGAACTATATCATCCTCGTCTCAACCAAAGTTCCGTCATTTTATTTCGAACAACAACCACGAAAGGTGTGCTTCATCTCTCTTTATATCTTGATTAAGCTCCTTGTTTGGTTGACAGCTTTTACTGCAGCAGCATGAACGCTCGGCGCTTTTAGAAAAAGAAAAAAAAAAGTTTCAGGTCACTTTTAGAAGCATGAAACATAAACCGAGTATTAATGTCCTTGATGAAGAGAAGAGACGCTCCACCTCTTTTAACTATCTGATGAAGGCTCTTGTGGTGCAAGATGTTGCAATTCCCTTACAAGTCATGCAGCTGCTGAGAAGAAGAGTTCTTCAATTCTCACAGGGCAAGATGAGCGAAAGAATTTAGACAGCTATGGAACATTTCCCTCTCTCTCTCTCTCTCTCTTTTCTTTCTTTTTTTTTTTTGTCGAGCAAAATCTGCTTGTCTTGGCAAATCTCAGAGAGGCAACTTGGGGCTCGGGCTGAGGAAGAGCATCTCAGGTTGCCTGGCATGTTGCACCCTTTGGAATGGGGGATGGGTTTGTGTGTGTGTGTGTGTGTGTGTGTTGTGGGTGTAGGAGATGGAGGAGAGAAGAAAGAGGGAGAGAAAGACAGAGAAGTAGTGGTCTAACGGCTCTTTCTTCCTCCAGAAAGAAACAGGGCTTCAGGGGGAGGGGTGCAGGAAGAAACACAAACACAGCAGGTGTGCTCCGAGTGTGTGTGTGTGTGTGACTGTGCGCATGTGTGGATGTGTGTGTGTGTGCGCGCCAGTGTTTTTGCTTGTGAAACTCTATGTATGTGTGTGTCTGAATATCCAAGAAACAAGACAGATCCAGGCCTCTCCGCTGCATTGGATTTGTTTACTATACACTTTAGCTACTTTTCTTCTCCTCAAGTCTTTAGGACATTCCTCCTTTACAGAGCTCTCATACCTCTCTAAAACCCCCCTCCTTTTCCTGCACTCCTCCTCTCACGTGGCACTCGCTTTATCTCTCCATCAGAGAGGGCAGGAAAAGACATTGCACTTCGTACCCAATGTTCCTAGTGTAACACTGCGTGCGGCTAACACGCTGACCCTTTGTCTCTCTCTCTCACACACACACACATGCACACACACGCACCATGGGCGCACATGTCTTCTTCAAGTTCGTTCTGGCTCTTAAAGTCAAGAACGCGGCCTTACATTTCATTTTTTAACTGCATGGTTGTTTAACTTTCAGTACTTTTTTTTTTTTTTTTACTTTTTGTGTTTTTTTTTTGTTACTTGCTCTCTGTCAGACTTTATAAAAGGAGCAATACAGTAAATTTCACTGTACTTACAGCTCAAGATGCTCAAACAATCACTTCTAGCCCATTCTCTCGCTAAGCCTTACACACATGTGATTCAGATGTTTTCTATTCTTGCTTCAGAGCAATAATGTATTTCAATTTCGATGTCGAGACAAATGGCTGTACGTCAGAAAGCGACACGGATTCACGAACCTATCTTTTGCATACGCGGCGCTAACGAACCTCCTTATAGTCATGGAAAAGGGAACGTCCGAGCTTAAACAACAGTGTGCACATGCAAAGCAGTGTGCAGAGATAAAAGAGCTTGCACAATTTGTTTCTTTGTCTGTGCGGACTCAAGTTTAATTGAGGTTGTTTATGATCGCAGGTTAGCTAGATCGTAATAGGTATTTTCGTGTTCAGGTCAAACTGGGATTTTTGATTGTGCAGAATAACAGAACACAGTTATTTATTTCTCTATATAATCCCCTGCTACACTAAAGCACTTATCCCGGCGTTTCCCTAGTGCTTGGATACCATTCTCAGTTTCACCCTGTTTCACCCTGGCCTCCCAGGAACTCCTTTAATGTTCCAAACATGTTGAAATGGCTTGTGGAGGCACGACGACAATGGGCTCTGAGCCACATCGGCTGGGATTGTCAATCCCACATGAATTGCCAATTCAAATGCTAAGAGTCTCTTTAGTACTTTGCTTGAAGTAAACGTCAATTGTTTTTACGCTTTCATTCGTAAGAAGTCCCAGTTTGACTTGAACGTCAATTATACTTGTTCTTGTATACTTATACTTGCTTGTATGTAAGTATGTATGTATGTATGTATCTATCTATCTATCTATCTATCTATCTATCTACACACACACACACACACTCATATATATTGTGCAAGTACATGTGTGTGCTGGACTATTTACACGTTATTCAATCCCACTTGCTCTCAAATGAATTCTGACCAATCTCATCCACTCTCACAGAAATTTTAACCAGTCCTGGGGTTATTTTTATTTTCACCACATATTTTCTCCCCCAGTCATTCCCAGCTATCCCATTCCCCATCCACACCTCAAAGCCTCAAACGTGACAAGGATACACGAGATCCCTGCAGTCTCATTACCACTAGTCAACATAATGAAAATGCTCATTTATCCTGATTATTATTCAATCATTGTTTCACCTTTGACGCATAATTGTGCTCAGGATCACGGTGAATTCAGAGCCTGTTCCAGGAACTGCACAAACTACCCCCTGGATGGAACAATGCACATATGCATGCACACACATTCACACCTAGGGGCAATTTAGCATAGTAGTTGACCTAAAGGAATGTTTTTGGTGGTGGATGGAACGGTGAAGTGACCTGACGGAAATGGAGAGAACATGCTAATCTTCAGGTTAAGACAGTAACCCGAGCTCAGGATTGATCGAACCAGTGACCCTGGAGCTGTTACATGCCGATGGTGTTGTTAGTTGTTGTATCATTTTTCCATTCTTTGTTGAATATGTTCAGAGAACTCTTTTCAACTTAACAATCGGGTAGCTTTTTGTCTTAATTTGCACAAAAGTGACCAAAATTTGGAACACCACGACGTGAACATGAGAAGATTTCTAAGATCTGGATGTTGAGTGTTTTTTGTCATCTTACAAAAAGAAGTTTGAGAGCACCCCCACCTACACTGGCTCTTGAACGTCTTCTGAAGGACAGTCCACAGAGAGGAAAAGAGAGAGTGCAAACAAACGATGGGGTGGGGAAAACACATTCCTCAAGTGCTATGAATAGCTAATGGGATCCCGCAGTGTCGGCTCTGGGTGAAGCTGTTCGGAAACAAGAGAAAAAGTCTGATGTTAAGTCTCGTATGAGTGCAGCGTGTTACTTGAGGCCAGAATAATATGGTTCGCTTGTGAGTTTAGGTGGTGTGGTTTGAGGTTTCGCAAGTGCACACGTACACATACGATCATGAGTAAACAGATAGATACTTGGGACCACAACATCTGTTCTTCAATATGCTCTTCCCATGACTGAAGAGAAAGAGTGAAACAAAGTAAATCTATTTACTAAATATTAATACTGTAGACTCGTACATGTATTGTAAGATCGTTGTAACGAATGCATCGCTTTTGGTATTGTACGGACGAACTTTGGCTCTTGAGTAGGAGTATCTTAATAAGATCAGAGTGGTGGCACGGTGGTGTAAAATTGTTACTGTTAAGTGTGAGGTCAGAGCTCTGGCTGGATCCAGTTCTCAGCCTGGCCTTATGGAGGAGGGTTAATGACCGCCAAATGGAAGCAGTCAAGCAAAACATGGCTTTAACAACATGAGATGAAGGAATCTCTGCGCCCCCTCGTTTTGTTTCTCTCTCTCTCTCCGACTAGTCTTTGATGATTTTTTTTCAGACTCTTCTCTCTTGTACACACATGTACACACCTGCATCTCCATATACACACATACAGCACATGCTGGTTATCTGCAATAACAGGTGGTGACTCCTCCCTCAAGCTGATAAACATGAGACGAAAACAAAAGAAAGGGAGGAGGAAAGAGAGAGCTCTTTGTACATAAGCTGACAATGCGGACATGTCGATGAGATACGGCACGCTCGTACGTTTCTGTGCATTTCAGGCCAGAGACAACAAACGCTCTAATCCGCTGTTTCCTCATTACTGCCAGAAACTTATAATGGTTTGCAGCAGTTAAATGAAACATCTGTTCATTCATTAAGCAAAAGCAACAATATCAACTTTCCGCTGTTTCCACCTTTTAGTTTCTGTCAGCTATTTAAACAGGCTTTTCCAGCCTTAGGCAGGCTGTCAAACTTGTAAAAGTGATACGAATGTGTTTGTGTACGTTCCTATATTGCCTTGGGTGCACTTGCCGAACACTTAATGACAAATGATTTGGTTCACGCTGTAATATAAGTAATGGTAACCCTGTATTGAAAAAAAAAAAACAATAGGAAAACATGCATCCCATTACTCAACTTGGCATTTAAAAGGGACAGAGCCATTATGTCTATAATTTTATACCCCAAACATCATTGTTGGAGATGAATATTAAGATGTGAATCCTATACACTGTATTCGTAACATGTTCTTTATATGACAGTACACCCAGTGCTCTGTGTCATCCAAGGCCACGTTGGGTGGGTCCGAAGGACGTTCCAGAGCGTGCATGCCAAACACAAGTTTAAACACACAAGCAAACAGCTGTAAAAATATTTGCATGATCTTCCTTTATAAAACGTCTGAAACACGAATCGTGCCTCACATCTATCGTGTTTTTTAAACCCGGCTCCCTAAGAGAATCGTTCGCTTTGCTCTGCTCTTTTTTTTTTAAACAAGTGGTGTTCAAATCAAATCAAACTAGGATTTTTGGTTGCGCAGAATAACAAAACAGAGTTATGCAATTAACTCCATGTATTTCTCTATATAATTCCCTGGCACACTAATGCACTTTTCCCAGAGTTTCACTAGTGCGTGAATATCGTTGAGGTACAAAGTTTTCTCAGTACACCAGAGCCATGATCAAAGGTGTTCCTGGGAGGCCGGCGTTTCAGATCTGCAACAGGCGGTCTTGCAGATCTGAAACGCCGGCCTCCCAGGAACACCTTTAATGGCCCAAACATGTGGAAATGAGAGAGTTCAGGAATGTACGGGGGATGTGGCGATAACTCCCAACCGAGTTCCTGTAATGTGCCAGTGATGTCAGTGAATGATTGTTTGTACAGTTCCCACAGACAGATACGTCTCTTCCACAAGCTTGTGTCAATTTATCCATTGATTTTTAAGGTGCACTCGCTGAAAGTTCATAGGAATCACTGCAGTGGGCTCTAAGCCACTTCGGCCAGGATCATCCTTCACAGACGTACAGCCCACACCATTCTGCTTGTCCTGTGCTTGAAGTATCTGTAAATGTCAATCAGTTTTACACCTTCATTTACGAGAAATTTCATCACAAGTCCCGGTTTGTCTCGAACACCCATTGTACATTAAAAAAAAACATAACATAGCCCAATTAAATTTCTGAGCCTGTTCCATGTACAGCTGCCGCGAAGAACGCTAAGATGGGCACCAGCCTTCCATTGGCTTTAGCCGGCTGTAATTATTTTCTGCTCGCCTCTTCATTTGTCCAGGCCTGTAATTGCGTTGGCAAAACTATATCAACCATGTTGTGACAATGCATAAAGCTCAGCCTGGAAATGAATACAATGAAGACAGTGTGACTGTAGGGGGTGGGAGGATGAAAGGAGATAGAGAATGCGTGCCAGTATGAAGTCCTAATTAAACAAGGGAGTAACGGGAGATTTTGTTCTAAGGAGATTGCTGGTGTGTCTTTTAGTGTAGGTGTATGCGTAAGTGCATACAAAGGGTGGGGCTGATGTTTCTGTAAACCGCAATACTGAATTGAAATATGTTCATTTCTTTAATTACATACTGTATGTTTCGTAGTGTTATAGTGTCTAAGCTGGGTTCTTAACATATAGAGGGATGTGGATACAGAAACAGAAAGCAGGGATACCTTTATCTGCTGTTATTACATTCTGGAATCCTAGTCCCCAGTGGGCTCCACCCACACTTTACCACATTCTGAACATGCCATGAGGATTTGCCTTTGCCAAATTGCCATTATGTACATTTGTGCACGTGAACATAGTGTGCAGGGTGCCCTATGTTTACAATGCTCCTATTATTGGAAAGCAGTGGCAAAACAACACACTTAGGATTTACATACTAACACTTTTTATATGTAGATGACTATACTATATTAAAAATATATTGCTGAGTGAGGCTCATGCAGAGACAGTATAATCTCATTAAACATAAATGCACAAAACATGAATAACATGGCGCAGTGCAATGAAAAATATAATCATACACAAGCTGGTCAAGAGCTTCAGTTAATATTAACATAAAACATCAGATCTCACTTAGTGACTTTGCCCACAGTGTTTTTTTTTTGTTTTTTTTTTTTGTTTTTTTGCCAGTCAGGCTGGTTTAAATATTTCAGAAACTGCTGATCTCCTGGGTTCACACACAACAGAATGCTTAAAAGAAAAAACTATCCAGTAAGTGTTGCACATGGAAAATGCTTTGTGTAAGACTGGTTCAAGCTGACAGCAAGACTACGGCCACTCACACTCACACACAAAGAACTATGTAGTACACTCACGGTGAGCAGAAAAGCATCTCAGAATGCACAATATGTCACACCCTGAGGCAAAACAGAAACAGGTTTTTAGTCCTGGCAGCCAGATCTGGGAATTTGACGTCATAGTAGACAAAGGTTTAGTGGAAATACCTAGAGAAATGGAGACAGCTGATGATTGAAATAAAACCAAGAACTGCTGATTAGATGGGATTGCATGAAGGAGTTAATTTCTTATTATTATCATAATCGTTTTACTAGCTAGATTTTCTAGTTTAACAGGTATTCTTTCATGTTGTTTTCGCAGTCTCCCAAACCGTATTTAAATGACTTGTGTGAGTCTAGGCATTGCTGTCAAAGGTTTAACTGATTCGGAGTGATCATGAAGTCACAATGAAAGTCATGACATAAGGACCATTTCTGCACAATGCTCGACTTTAAGCAATTATTATTATTATTATTATTATTATTAGTATTATTATTATTTTAAAGCCAAGTTTATGGCCTACATCAATGCCAAATATACTCAGTTTCAACAGCTTTGTGCAAGATTTCAAGATTTTGTCAATGTTGACTATCATTGCCTAATTTAGGTTATAAGGCAGTTGTTGAAGTGTAACCCATTTGCTTGGTTACTGTCTGGGTTTTTTTTTTTTTTTTGTATGTTGTGTATCATTCTTCCTGTCGCTTGTCTGTGTCACCCTGCTTATCGTCTGTTTTGCTGACTAAATAAAAAAAAAGGTTTTTATAAACCACTTTTTGACTACACAAGCAAAAACAATCTTTAAATAAAAGCTGTGAAAGCTTTCTATTGATGTCCTTGATTAGTGCTTTACATGTTCAAGTACTGCAATCTAATAATCAAATATTTCAATTATATAGTATGGAGTAACAGCTAGTTAAAATAAGCCGAAAGATAAATATGGCTTCAAGAAGGACTCACGTTGTATGGCTTGGCAATATTTGAAAAGAGAGAGAGAGAGAGAGAGAGAGAGAGAGAGAGCAAAAAAAAATGACAAAAAAGTAGACTATGACCCTCAAAATCAATGTTTTAAATGCTGACGAATAAGCTTTACATGAAAGCCAGGGTGTGCCGAGCGCAAGATGCAAAAATTCGTTTTAGAACCTTCATAAAAACAAGCGCTTTACATGTTTGTATGCAAATGTGATTTTAATTGTTGCTTTTTATACTATAACTAACGAATCTTTACAGTATGTGTGCACCAGGGGGTAAATCTAAGCACTTTTGTTCTAATTTAGAAAACAAGAATTGTATTTGTGTCATATATCTGCGGTGTATAGGAGCTGAAATATGGACTTCTGTATTGCATACTGATAGCAGAAAGCATGCTTTCCATTCTGCCCTAGAAAAGAGCAGTGTGTGTGTGTGTGTGTGTGTGTGTGTGTGTGTGTGAGAGAGAGAGAGAGAGAGAGAGAGAGAGAGAGAGACTATCCTTTACATTCCTCAGGAGTATGAGCAAAAAGAGTTATTTGGCACAACCAGGAGAATTGTCCCATGTGTCTGTGTTGTCTGTGCGTGTGTGTGTGTGTGTGTGTATTGCCTGGACTGTGGCTAAGTGCTGCGTGAAAGCAGTATGGCTGGCGCAACGTCATTAGCACATGCTTGGTGCCAGCAGGCCTTCATCTCAGGGGTCCTTTCTCCCTCCACACAAGCATATGAATCTCCAGTCTTTTCCTTTTCAAATGGTAAATAAGCCACTTACACCAGGCAAATGGTTGAAGCTTGACCAGGTCCCAGTGGGTTCGGCTCTGAAACCTATATTTATCCATGTTGTTAGGAGGATAATTGATTCCAAAGTGAACATAGACAAAGGGTAATGATAGGAATCAAACATTACATCATTTGAGGTCTGTTAGAGCTATGCCATAAGCGGTAGGTTATTTTCAAATAATGCTAGGTTTCTCACACCTCTTGATCTCCACAGACCTTCTTAGTACGATGATGAAATATCGCCAATAATGAATTATTAATCCCTTTATTTAGTTGCTTGTAAGGTATTAGGATTGCTTATCGGACATATAAGCTAGTAACTACAGTACATGACCTTAATAATAAATGTAATTAGCTTAGGTAATAGTGGTTAGGTGGTTAACACTGTCAACTCCAGGGTTGAGGGTTTGATATCAGGTCTGGGGTTTATGAGTGTGTGGAGTTAATGTACTTTCTCTGTGCTTGTTGGATTTTCTCCGGGTACTCAGGTTTCCTCAAAAAGCACCAAAATCTCCAAAAAATATTCATTAATCTCTAAGCGATGGAAAGATTTGTATTTCTGATGGCAGGACATAAAGGTCTATAGGTTGAGGTGTTAAAGGTTCAAATTATTAAAGGTACATTATTTATAGATTTACTTGCTTGTAACGTAATGGTGGTGCTTATCCGACATATAAACTAGTATGTACAGTATATGAATTTAATAAATATATGAATATGATTAGCTTTGATAATAGTGGTTTAGTGGGGCTTTGGTGGCTCAGTGGTAGGTTTCTCATCTGCCATGCCAAAAGCTCACGTTCGATTCTCAAATGCCCAAACCCAGGTCGGGATTCAGTGCCGGTTCCAAGCCAGAATAAAATGGGAGGGTTGCGTCAGGAAGGGCATCCAATGCCAACTTGTGTGCGGATCAGATGTGAGGGAACGAAAGACTTACAACGACATTAGCGGTTAACATTCTCATGTCCAGGGTAGAGGGTTCGGTATTGGGTTAGGTGTGTGTGGAGTTTGTGTGTTCTCTGTGTGCTTGGTGGGTTTTCTCCTGGTAGTCAGGTTTCCTCACAAAGCACAAAAACTTACATTGTGTGTGTGTGTGTGTATGTACACCATGGTGATAGATAAATAGATAAAGGCGTGTTGTGTTTTACACCTCTGTAACTACATCCACAAACCGACCCAATGTTGATCTTTCAATATTATTTACCTCATTAAAACCTTGAATAACATTTTAAATACAGTTAGTGAGGCAAATAAAACATGTATAGGAGCTAAAACTTATTTTTTGTCATGACTGTGTGACAAAAAATAAAAAACACCACAGTGCGCGTGAGGAAAGGACGCGCACAAGGGGCGTTTCCGGGGAAACGCGCGTACGTGCCGACGTCTCACGTACGCGCGCTCGCCAATCGCGGTGATTAAAAACGAAGGGCCAATCAGATCAAGGAGAAGGGAAAGGAGGAGGGTTGTAGCTCCGCCCTTATGACACAACGCCCCGCCCATCTCCTCCCCTCCCTCCCTCTCTCTGTTCCGGTCTAAGAGATATAATCGCAGAGTTGACCCAGAAAGCGATCTCCCGTATCAGGGACTAGAACAGAGAGAACCGAGCAGTAGCAGCAGGAGCACGAGCGTGTCTGGAATACCACGGAAAACGCCAGGACACTCTTGAGAAAGGAAGAGCGATATTGCACAGGTAGGTGTGTGAGTGTGTGCATGGTTAACACGGCTTATGCATGCGAACGCATTAAAGAATGTGATGCGAGGTTCAGTATAACAAAATCTGTTAATGCAGGGTGATTATATAGATTTAAAAAAAAGTTGCGCTAAGAAATACATTGTTTCAAATGCTGCTTTCATACAGTATGTCGCGACTTTGATGTGCATTAGAAGATCAAAGAATCCTCCAGTGCGTTTTAACATTGTAACGCTGAGTATTCTATTCTGTAATCAACCTAAACCCAAAAGTCAAACGTTTTTGTTCGTTCTCATAATCAAATGCACTTCCCACTCCACAAAGACTCAGCATTTGTCTCGGTGATGATTTAAAAGTAAGATGATTCAATAGATCTTTTTTTGTCGAGACATCAGGAAAGGACAAAGAGATGTTTTTTTTTTTTTTGATCAAGTACCCTATAGTGGCAGTCTCCTATCTGAGCGCATTATGCCAAGATCACTGACACAGTGTACATATATTGTGTAACGCAAGCTATATAGATTCCTGTAAAAAAAAAAAAAAAAATTAATTGATAACATCAGTATGCTTTAGATCATCAAATGTAGGATTTGCCAATATATACTATATATTTTCATCAAGGAAATCCGATCTTAAAAATATTTTAATTTCAAATGGTCACTTAGAGAATAACAATCATCTTAATAATAATCCTTATAATAAAAAAAGTTCAGTTCTCTAATCGAGTCTCATCACTTGTACGACGATCCCCTGCACTGTATCTCTTGTTCAGTCTCTCTACGAGGCTTTGTTTGCTGAGCACTTTGTCTAGGGATCTAGCTGATATTTGTTTTGATGCTCCCAGAGGCTCAGGTCGGCTCCGACTGCATTGTTTTCTCAGCACAGTGCTCACACTCTAAACACCCAGGCTTTGTCTCTGCCAGTGCCACGTTTATCGTTTATCAACAGGGGTTTAAAGGGATAAGCAAAGGCAAGTGTTACACAGGAACTAGTCTTGTCTTTTTCAATTTAATAATGAGTTTGAATACTCTTTATTGCATTGCATGATTCGATCCATAGTCCTTGTGTCAGGGGGAAAAAAATAAAAGGTGGCAACATTTAAAAAGTAGAGATTTTTCCAGGTGTGTCAGGAATCGTTGCATGTTAATCTTCTTCCTTGCAATATGTTGACATTGCTGTCATGTCTCTGCAGCATCACTTCCAAACCAAACCATGGCTGATCACATGATGATGCCCATGAGTCATGGGTTCCGCATGGGCATGAACAATCACCCTCAGCATATGGGCCAGCCGGGCATGAGGACCCTCCCGAACGGCCAGCTGATGCACTACAACCGAGCGCCGCAAGGTACCTTGGAGGCGGCAATGAGGCAGCGGGCCGGCATGGGGCCCATGATGAACGGACAGATGGGCAACGGGCATCATCATCAGATGCAAACGGGTAATATGATGTACGGCGGGCCGAACCAGCACCCGGGGCCACAGCCCCCTCAAGCTCAACATCACATGCACCCACAGAGCCAACCGCCTCAGCAGCATCAGCAGCAGTACATGACTGGAGGAGGCCTAAGCCCATCTCAGCAGCTTATGGCCAGCATGCACCTGCAGAAACTCAACACCCAGTACCACGGGCATCCTCTCGGCCCTGGCAACGGACACCACATGGGACCCGGTGGTCCTTACAGAATGGCTCCAAACCAACTGGCAGGCATGCAGATGGGAATGGGTGGCCCAACGTTGGGCCTCAATGTCATAGATACGGACTTGATCGACGAGGACGTCCTTACGTCTCTCGTGCTTGAACTGGGCTTGGACAGGGTGCAAGAGCTACCTGAACTCTCACTGGGTCAGAACGAGTTTGACTTCTTCTCAGACTTTGTGTGCAAGCAGCAGCCTAGCACTGTCAGCTGTTGAGCAGCCAAGCAGAGGTGGTTTCACTTCATATCTGTTCCAGTCAGTGACAAGTTGGTTGCCTGTAGAATTCCGAGGATTTTTTTCTTGCAAGGGAAGCCAGTTTTACTGGTCTGAAGTGAAAGTGACTTTGTAAAGTTATGCTATATATACACACACACACACACACACCGTAGTACACTCTGGCCTGACCTACTTGTTGGCGAATGAGAAGAAAGAAGGGAGTTCTCTTTGAATTATATCTGCTCTTTAAAGAGCCGAACTCTGCGATTGACCTTTTTGTAAGTGTGTTTTTCGTGAGGTAGCAGCCAACGTTTTCTATCAGTCCCCCGGGGTGACGATGTAGCTCGGTCCGGACCAGGGTTGAATGTGACTTCACTATTAGCACTGATTAGAACGATGCCTATAGCCTGCCTTGCCTCCTTGGGGGCATCACTGGCATTTAGAAATATATTTATAATACTCACCAAAAACACACACACAAAACAAAAAAAAAAAAACTGGACATTTATTAAGATCATATGACAATTCTGCTTTATATCAGACAAGCTCCTAGAGGCTTGAACGGCTTGAGTGAGTATTTTTTTTTGTGTATTGAAGGCTGGTACTTCAACACCGACTTCGATTATTCCTTCATTGCTCCAAAGCTAAAGTGTAAGAGCCTAGGATTGGTGACGTGCTGGAGCCAGGTGTTTGTCATTTTTGCACAGTGCTACACTGTTTATTTCCTGTTGAATTTCATTAAGATGACCGCCATTAGCATAAACGTCGCGTTTTTATCACAGTCGAATGCTCATAATGGTTCTACTGCTTCAACTGAATTTAACCAAATCGATTGGCTGGCACCTAAGTGTCAACCGTTCACTGTAGGCTGTCTCTTTATGCTTATAGAGATAGCGAGAAACAGCTTGGAAAGCACTGGAATGTCTTATTAGCTTCTGTCGCTAACTGCTGAGCCTGCTCCCTGCTGGTTTGTCACAGCTCCAGGACTGCCTTAAACAAGCAGCATTACTTTCTCAAAAGAAGAAGAAAAAAAAAACATTACTTATGCTTAAAAGTGGAAAATTACAGGGGCTTCACTCAGTTTTAGGGAAAAAAAAAGTGGAACAAGAAACGTAGCGTGCGTAACGGTTCCGCCAAGAGGTAACAAGTCGTCCAGTTTTGACGCAGACTTCTCTATCTGAAATGTACGTAGTGCTCATATATGGTCAGTAGATGTCTTTAGAATGTCACTATACTGTGAATAACTTGAGTTTGACAAATACAGCGCCACTGTGTAATGTCCCTTAAACCACATATTGCTCAGTGCTATCTTGTAGCAAGCCGCTAAGTAGAGAAGGACAGCATTATATTCTACGGCAATACATGTTTTTGTTTTTGATTTCGTTCTTTTGTTTTGTTGACTCGTAATGTTGGAGACATTCACCGCTTGCAACGTTGTTCGTGTCCTCATGGTAGCACTCTACCATATCTCTCAGTATATAAGCTTACCTTGCAGGTTCACCACTGATTTTCTGCGCACGCACACACACACACATACATACATGCTTCCTCTTAATTGAGGTCGGTGGACCCAGTCTCTCCAGTGGTCTCATAATTACAGAATGGAAATAATTTATTAATTTCTACATTATTGCTTCGTTAGTCACTTATATATATACTGAAGGATGCAGTTTTTTTGCCCCCTGTGGTGAGGTTATGGTATTTGCTTATCTCAGCTGGAATTTGTTCAGGAACAGCTTGTTTAATGCCAAAAGTAGTTTTGCTCCAGTCCCATCTCATCCCATCGAGGCTCATGGGAATAAGTCTTAGCCTGGGAGACAAAACTGGGAACACCATAATCCTGTTTTTTTTTTTTTTTTTTTTTATACACCAGTAAACATTATTCATGGTACACATTGATAAAATTGATGACCTAAGAACAAGTCGTCTTTTATGGCCACTGTTGAGTTCATAAACTGTAGCACCCTAGTGAAGCTGCACCTTTGGTGAACAATATTTGTATTAAAAAGGGACTCGGACAAATTTATGTTGTGATGGGAACTTTCTGCATACACCCAAGTGTTCAGCCTCAGTCTCATTGTGTACCTTAAACATTTAGGTGACCTTGCCTTTCCTTGTACCCGTCTAGACTGCTGGCTTTCTCCAGACGTATGTTATAACGAGTGGCATCCGTGCGTGGACCCCTGGCTTGATTTATTTGGCTTTGTTTCTCTCTCCATAACCTCACTCCCGGAAATGCTTTTTAAAATGTCGTTGATTCTATCTTAAGAAAATGTATTTATTTTCACTGATAATAAAATATTTATTTAATGAAGTGACACGAGTCTCATGGCGGTTCTGTAACACTTTGCTTACATTTACACTTACACTGCTTTTATGGAAGAATAATAAAACTGTTAGAAATGGGTTAATTCTTTTTAGCTATCACCACAATGACTCCAAAAAAAATTAATATATTTATTATTTATATATATATATATATATTTTATATAAATATACGTTTGCATTTGAAGTGTTACAATGTTGCAGTTCCTCTGTAATCCTACAGGTGGTGTCCTCTAAACTGTTCACACAGCACAGCATCCTATAAAAATAAGTATTTGCTAAGATTGTTAAGAACTGTAACGAAATCTAGAAACCAATATCGGAATCGGAATATTTATAAATATCGAATCAGCACTTGGGTATCGCGATCATATCGTATCAGAAAGTCCATGATGATTCCAACCCTTAAAACTATAAGGTATAAAAGCATGGATTAGAGTTTAAGAATGAATCTATATACATGTGTTTAGCCAACTTTTCAAAATGTTTTTCAACTGTTCAAACTGATCACGGGAACATATGGGAAGAACTTTGTTTGCTCAGAATTTTTCTATTTGCAGATGTGCCCTTAATGATTTATAAGCTAATTAAACCCACCGTGCTTGGAATTAATCTAGCATCTTTTTAGTAAATTGTCAGTACAAAGAATATCTCTTGACATAAAATGTATTCTTTTTACCCAGCAACAGACAACCTCAAACTTCTCTTCTTAGACTTTTCAAAAGACTTTGTTGCAACTCCAGGCGTCCTCACACTCGATTAACTGAATAAAGCTGCTTTTAGACTGCGTCATTTCAGCAGCCTTTTAAGATCATTACTTGTCTGTACAAGACGATCCAAAGACTATGTGTTCAAAAACACGTTCTTAGTGTTAGATTGTACAGTGAAGGTGTGTGACCTGTACTTTCAAGATGATACTTTCAAGAAATTATTACATTCAGCCTGCACAATCGCTGCAGAAAATAGGGTCACACAAACATGTAATGTCTAGAAATAAAAAAATTGCATTTAGTATTAAGTTAAAGATTAAATATTAATGCTGACAACTGTACCATAATAATAATTAAAAAAAAACTGTCTGGCTTGTATCACGGTTTTTGGTCGTGGATCTGATTATTTTTTCATATAACCCAAAAAGGGACAAATGTCATTTTTCATTCCATTTATTACTTGTAAAACATGAAGAACTCTAAAACAAGGAGGTTTAGTCCACGGTCTATAAAAAATATAAATACATAAGTAAATAAAATTTTTTAAATACTTAAATACTACTACACTTTAAATAATAATATTGTATTGGGAATTTTATTATAAGTGCATATATTTTTGATGACATGGACACAGGCTATTTTTTTCATTAACTATAGTTCAAAGGATAGTATTGTTATTTCCTACGCTATTTAAACAATATTAATAAAAAAAAATATATAATTGTTTTAGTAATAGGAAATGTGGGAAAAAATTCTACTACAGATGTTTTTATTTGGGGTAGTTTTTGTGGAGTGGGAGGGTTTTCAGCACTGCATAGGGTCATTTTGTAGGTATGATCTGGCAACCCTGGTCCGCACAAAAAGTAAGCATGCAAGAAAGTTTGAGCGAGTAATGTGGGCCCAATACAACAGAAATGGGCCCAAAGATAACACTGTACAGTGGCGGTTAAAAATTTTGGGTTAAATGATGTGTATGCCGGATCATAAGGAGCGATTGGTGCAGATCGGTGCTCGGTTCTAATCCATTAAGCATTAACTTTTCAGCAATCCGTGCAACAGTAGCTGTTCTGTGGGATCGGACCAGATGGGCTAGCCCTCGTTTTCCACAAGAATCAGTGGGCCTTGAGCATCCATGATGCTGTCACTGGCTCACCAGTCGTCCTTCCTTGGGCTACTTTTGCTAGGTATTAACCATCGTCTAGCCATCACAATTAGGCCCCTTATTAAAGTCACTTAGATCCTTGTACATTTACCCTGACTCCAACACATCCACTTTAAGAGCTGATTGATCCATTGCTGCCTATTATACAACACCCCTTGACAGATACCACTGTAATGAGATGATCCATGTTATTCACGTCACCTGTCGGGAGTTTTAATGTGATGGATGATGTCACCTATGCTGTTTTTCTCACATACACCCAGTAAACAAATCCTTTATCTAGAAGTCGATTTTCCCAAAGACAGTGACTTACCTCTGCTTACTCACACACAGCGATCAAGCTCGCCTCCGCGACATAACTTTGTTATGTCTCAAACACATCAGCATTAATCTTTAAGCGAGGATAATCTGTAAATGACATGGAGTCTCAGGAGGTGACAACACTTGCTTGTAGATTTCATGATCAACTCTTTCATGCCTCGACTTGAATTTCAGGACAGACCAAATCGAGTTCCTAGAAATAATTACAAAAATGTCTGTGAACCTGTACAACCCGTACGTGCCGAATGCTGAGTAGACAGTCTGTGCTCTCAATAGTATGTCTGCTAAATTGCTTTGGGCGATATAATTGCATGGTGCACGTCAGAGTGGAGGTTTAAGGAGTTTTGATTAGTGCTATAACAGTCTGTTACTAGCGTACCCATAGCACATAATCCATGTCTGAGAGCAGAGTAGCTCTTAATCACATCCCTACTGTAGAGATATTTATCACCTTATTCAACCCTGACAAAGAACGAAATAGAAACAACTTCACTCCATTGTCCGACCTGGGAGAATATAAAGGTATGGTATAAGCCGTGGTGACACTCTTATAACCTAGACTTAACTAATAACAATAAACACGCTTACATGAAGGTGACCCAAGATGACCTCATGAAGCAGACAGGACTTGTTCTGTGACTTTTTTAAAGAGTCACTTCTCTCGTCTTTGACCCACCCTGTCTTCTAGACAGACAGCCCCGCCCCCTCCCTCCCTCCCTCTCTCTCTCTTTCTCTGTAGACTTTAACAAGTTGTACATGCCTGCACAAGCAAGGAACCAAAACAGCACATGAACCAAATGACTAGCGCTTGGATTATTATGCCATTTTTTCCCCCTATATATTTATGATATGCAACTTTGGATAAGCACATTATTTTTATTACTATTACTACATGTTCAATGTCAATCTGGGATTTGGATTGTGCTGAATAACAGAACACAGTTAAAAGAGTAGAAGGTAGAGCATTTTCTCCATGATCAGACTTCCTGCTTCACGTCTGAGATCCCGGCCTCCCAGGAACTCCTCTAATGGCCCAAACATGCGGAAATGGCTTGGAGCGAGGGATGTGGCGATAACTCCCAGCCGATTTCCTGTAATGTGCAAGTGGTGTTGGTAAAAGATTGTGTGTACAGTTCCCACAGACAGATGCAGCTCTTTCGCAATCTGGCAACAAGTCATCCATTGATTTTCAAGGATCAGGCGTTCCACTGTCTGAACGCTCAAGAGGGCGGCTACACTGGCCTCAGAGCCTCCTCGTCATTCACAGACGTACGGCCTTCCTTAAAACGTTGCATGATTCAAATGTTCAAGTGTCTTATGACCGTACTGCGTTTGTATTATTATTATTATTATTATTATAATTATTAACCAACTAATCAGCACACACCGGAATCAATAAACACACCCCAAATATTTCCAATACAAAAATACTTTAAGTGCTTACAGAGAGCGCAGAGTGGTTTGTTAAGTAAAAGGGGTTTTATCTTTAAGGGCCCTTAGCTTTTCCTGTTTATCATTTGCCGGTATTAACTAACTAACTTCAGCTGCATGTGGTTTGCTTTGCTGTTTCCACACTTTTGCTAAAAGCGTAATCTTCTCTGAAACCATGTAACCACATTAAACTGTAAAAAAAAAAAAAAATACCAAATACATCACTGGTGCAAAGACTATTATATGTAGTGATTGCTTTACTATATGTTAAGACACACCGATCAACTGTAACATTTAAGTCACCGAGAGCTTAAGTGCATACCATTGATTATCTCGTTATAATGGGATTGTCAAGGGGTTTGATATGTTAGACAGCATGTGAAAAAAGTTCGTTCTCAAAGTTGATGTGATGGAAGCTGGAAAATGGGCAAAGTGAGCGAAAAAAAAGCCAAATTATGATCGCATCCACATACATTTTCAGATAACGCTAGGAACAACAGGATGAGCCAGGAATGCTGTTAATTAGTAAAAATGGATATTAGATATAGTTTCTTCTTTATCTTTGGTTTGCTTTGCCCCGTAAAAATATGTAACACTCATAAAAAAGTACTTTAGTTACACTTTTACATGTTTCATGCCTACGTGTCGATTAGTACTGTTCTACTGTTTTAGACTTTTGTGCAACATTCAGAAGACTGGACACCAGTTTGTATAGATTTTCCATACTCCAGAACAATACTGAATGTTTTTTTCAAACCTATGAAATAACACCCACTGAATTGGATAATTAAGAAATTAAGACACAAAGGTCAGCCTTTCTGGAGCAGTATTGGCTCCAGTCGAGTGCATTTGCGAAACCCATCAAGCACCAACGATCAGACTGGCTCCAAGAGAGCGGATCCCAGGAAGCCAGACCAAAATTTATCTCAAGTTCATTTAGAGATACCAGTAACCTCAGAAATGACCAGTTAACAACCAGCACCTCAGATTAGAGGCGTTATGAGGGATTTACAGAGCGTAAGTAGGTGATTATTGTATATTTTTTACATTATGCACATTTGTATTATATTACACTAAGACCATGTCAGACTTGTGTCAAAACCCTTGACTGGTAGTGTAAAAATACAGCATTACCAACAAACTAGGCTGTTACAAGCTTCAACTATACAGTATGCAATACTCACACTGCCTGTCTGAATCATTTGTTATCCAAGTGTACAATTTATACGCTCACAGAGATTGATCCAATTGATTCGCCAAGGTAAAAGTGCTAAAAACCCTGTGTGAAACACACCCCTAATGGACAGTTGTGTATACTAGAAAAATTTGCTCAGCCTTTGTTAATCTGTCAGAGTGAACATGTAGGGTGTGCCTTTCACCACGGGGTGCTATTACTCACAGAGCTTGGCTTATGAGGGGAGTGTCTCCGTCCATTTCCCATTCCTGCCGGTCATGAATGAAGGATGAAAGAAGAACCATCATACAGTTAACTCTAGACTTCCTGACATGCTTTATGAAGCAAAATGTGTATACATTAATAATGAAACTAATGTGAGAATTTGAGTTTAAACCTACTACATATACAATACAGTTTTATTATAAATTATGACAACATTTCCTATGTAGTGCATGCTTTCCTGCAAAAAAAATAGTGTATTACTTGAATACAGCATTTATTGATTTTCCCCCCAACTTTTCAACTGTTTATTATATAGCCTGTTTTTAAGTGCTTATTCACGTTACCATCAGCCTCCTATCAGTTTGAACTCTGATTTTGATCCGTCTCATTAACAAGATGTTTCACACACAGAACTGCCACATACTGGCTGGTTTTTGTATATATATATATATATATATATATATATATATATATATATATATATATATGTTTGTTTTTTGCACCATTCAGAGACTGCTGTATGTGGAAATCCCAGGAGATCAGCAGGACCAGGAGTACCGCAGTACTCAAACCAGCCCATCTTGCACCAACAACCATGCCACAATTAAAGTCACTTGAAATTTCATTTGCATTCTAATATTTGACGTGAATGTTAAAAATAGAATCATGTATCTGAATGCGTTCATACACTCTGCTGCTGCCATATGATTGGAGGATTGGAGAATTAGCAGACATTCCTATTACAATTGGTATAATGATATAAATATATCATTGATTGAATGTAAGTCATTCCACAAGTGGTGATATTAGAGCACTGGGACGTTTGGGACTGTCGGTCACCAGCATACATGAAAGTAGGTCAGTATGGTAACCATATGTGTTGTTCATGACTAACACGAATTACAAAGCTAACTAGCTTCCAACACAAGGCTGAATGCTAAATCCCATGATCAAAGGCACTACTTGGTGTGTTGAACAAGGGATTGTAAACCCTAGCGTACTAACTTTCCATTTAATGCTATTTGGGATACAACCCTGAAAGTTAGCTGATGTTCTAAAGCCAAATAAGTGAAAATATTTAGAAGTAAACCGCATTTCTCAGGACTCTTCACTGCCTTCATGGTTTATTCTCCTTAACTGGTGGTTACATAGTTACAGCGGTACCTCAGCATACAAATTTAATCCGCTCTGGAGGCGAGTTCTAAGGGCGAAATTTCATATTTCAAAGCGTTTTTTTCTGTAGAACATATGTAAATGCAGATAATCCGTTCCAGCCAACCAAAAATATTACGAATATTACCAATTCCAACATTATAGTTATATTTTTGCATATAAAACAATGAAAACATTTAGAACAGATGTGTAAATGATGTAACATATAAAATAAATAGACATTAAACCTTGGTTAACCTTAATTTATGATTTCTCTTGGCACTTTTGCTTTAAAAAAACAAAACTGAAAGTGGCTATCTTTTCTTCTTGCTACCGTCCTTGCTAACATTCTTGGGACCCATGATGATATGTCTTCACTAAATCTTGCACTAAATGCAAAAAAAAAAAAAAAAAAAAAAACCACAAAAAATATGTAAACTAGCTTAACTTGGCTTTCCACTGATGCAAACATGTTTTGATCAGCTCCAAGATGTTCGCACAAATGGAAATTCGCTCGTATGCCAAAAATGCTCCATGTGCCATGGCAAATTTTTGTTCTTAAGGTCAGAATTTGTATGCCGCTGTAAAAGTACCACTGTACCTTTAAGAAATGAAAACAACTTTCACCCCTAGTAAGTACACAAACTATCATTAACAAAATAACTGGTTAAAAAAACTAAGAGTAATGAATGGTCTTTGTGGAACTGTTACATAAAAGCAACATCAGACGTGAGGGCATGCTGTTGTTTTAAATATCAGCATTGCCGTGATTCGGACGCAGCTTGAGTGCATAAAATATCACAGCGGATATTCAGACATCGAGGGTGATATTGCTTAATTATAATACTGTGATATCTATTATATTGCTCTGTCCATGTTAACAATTTGTAGCAATTTATGCTGTAGTAGGTGTGTTCAGATGCATATTAAATGCGAGAGCATTTTTGCTGTGTTATGAAGCTCTCTGGTGCTTCAACTTGTTTATTATGTTTTTTTAATGTATATACAGTACATGTCCAAGGACCATAATTTGTTGCTATGGGAATTCAGCACGCATTTCAATTGCTGTGAAAGTAGATGATATCGAATATCATTTACTCCTGAAGCTACAGTATGGCTGGAGTCTTCTTAACACACCATTTTAAATCCAATATGGTATCCAAGTACAAGCTTCAATCATGTGCATAATGAATAGTATTAATTATAAACCGTATAAAGCATATGTTCTCTTTGCCTTGTGAATTGTATGTATAATGAGTTGAATAAAACCATCAGACAGGGCACACCCTGCAATGTGTTAGTCCTTCCACTTCTTTTAGATCATCATCATCATCATCATCTCGGACACAGACATGCAAAAATAATGAAAATGGCGAGCAAGTGTTTTCTGTTTCAGCAAAAAGAACGTACGTCAAGAACTGAAATAATGACGTCAGGTAAATCCTAGTGACACTGCCTAGTATAACACGTTGTACACGTGTCACGTTACTTTCACATCATGACACTGTAACCGACACATTATACCCTTGTCTTTTTTTATAGTATTACTTATGATAAACTCGGTACATGTAGAGCTCAGCAGAACATCACTCCTCCCCCTCTCTTGTCTTTTGGAGGCCGTAGAGGCTACGCTTCGCTAGGCAGCAAGGCTGGACTTCAGCCATCTCTTCAGTGCTTCCATGATTTGCATGGCTATCTACACGTCACAGCACCACAATGGGTCAGACATGCGTCAGCACAGAGACACACACACACACACATACACATTTAAACCTCCCCCAGCAGTCTCAGGCTCCAACAACAATCTGCATCCCAAAAGACTGACAGTCTCTCTCTCTCTCTCTCTCGCTCTCTCTGATGAAGACACCCTTCCCCCTTCCCCCTTCCCCCCTTCCGCTCCTGTTCCCATGAGACTGGAATGAAGTTAAAGCTGTCGCCATCAAAGAAAACACAAGACTTAAGATCCGTGCATGAGCAAGCGTGGACGAGCGAACAAATGAGTGCACATGACAACAGACAGGCATGTGTGACACAAGTTAAGACAACGACGGGAATCACACCTACCATAAATAGCTTCTATCTTCTGAACGTTCTTTAACAGACTTTTCAATATCAAATGGTGTCTCTGTGGTTTTGTCTAAACATTTGTTCCCCAAGCATTTTGTCACTCAAGGTCAGAAATCACCCAAGGACGAAAAGCACATCAAACTAACAGAAAACAGACTTTTTACCATGTTAGATAAATAAAAATTTGTATAATTTATATATATATATATATATATATATATATATTTTTTTTTTTTTTTTTTTCTCACCCTCTGGATCTGCTTGATTCACCGTAATAATCGTTACCACGTTCTTAACAGGAGTGTTCGAATCAAACCGGGACTCGTAATAAAAGACATGTACCATGTACACTGAACACATCCATTGTATGATATGGAACGTCCTTTCTATACATCTAGTAACGTCTGACTCTAAATAATGTACAGTAACTGTGAAACAGTAATGATTAGTCATCCTAATATCCAGTGGCACCCAGAGGAGGCTCATTTTTCAGTCTAGTTTTTCTCAAGGATCCATAGCTTCAGGAGGTTTGCCTGTCCCCTCCATGCCAATGCAAAATAACCTAAAAGTCACTGAAAATTTTAATATATATATATGTACTGTACCTATGTAGTACCATGGGTTAGGACCACAGACCTACATTACTGTACAGACACGGTATACATTTGTTAACATGTGCAATGATAAATAAAACCATTTTGTATATTAGTAAGAGGTCAAAGCCAAACATAACAAATAACATATAATATGAGCATCAGTTCCCAACCATGACGGTTTTGGCAATTGAGCATAATTAAGATTTTCATCAGAATTCATTTGCACAGAAACAATTTGCGATGCTGTGAGTCATTTTTGTTAAGTGGCGTACATTGTCTGTGAAACAAAATAACCGTGTGATTAAAATACATGCTTAGTCAGAGGGAGGTTAGTCAGTCAGGAGCTGGAGGGCTAAAATGGGAATGTGTGACTGTGAGTGGATGTGCGTATGTGTGTGCATATGATCTGTTTACGTAAAGCGGTGTGTCATTACAGTAGTGTCCTTTGCTTGATACAACTGCTTGCACATGACGTAGTAATGCTTACTGAAAAAGAAAACAAAATATGTCCTAAGAATAAGGAATATATCCTATGAAAAGGACATATATCCTAAGAAAGGGAAAAATCTATATATTAAGAAAAATAAATATATTCTAAGAAAAGGAAATATATTCTAACAAAAGGAAATATATCCTAAGAAAAAGAGAAAGGGAAATATATCCTAAGAAAAAGAAATATATTTTAACAAAAGGAAATATATTCTACAAAAAAGAAATATATATTAAGAAAAGGAAATATATCCCAAGAAAAATAAATATATACCAAGAATAACGAATATATTCTAAGAAAAAGAACTATATACAAAGAGAAGGCAATATGGGACAAAGCTACATGTACAATGTACATGTTAGTCTCACAAGTTTAAACAATTGGATTTTTGAGGACTTTTAAAAACTTTTATTATTTAACATTGTATCAGTGGCTCACGATACCATTTTTAATCTTTAAAAATGTTTTTTTTAGAATGCATCCCAGGATTTTGGAATTCTAAAAAAATATAAAATTTTTTAAAGAGTAATTTCACGTACATTCAGTTCACCATAACAATGCAGTTGTTGTAAAAGCCAAGTCTTGACATAGCCATGTGTGGCAGTTCAAAAGAGCAAAACCGGTTATGCTCTCAAAAGGAAATATAGCGTTACTCTTTTCCCTGTCAATCAGCTCAACACTAGCAAATCTTGGCCATCTGTGAGCTTGTGTATGCCTTAAAAGCATAGTTAGAGTTATTGTGCTTAGAATATGGTTAGCTATCTTGTGATGTAGCATGAGCAGCAGTTTAAAAACATGTGATGATCGATTTGTACTCGTCTCTAAGAAGGGCGAGTGCTAGTGTTTACAATTCCTGGTTGAGATAGGAGAGCTTGCTAGAGGGTGTGAACGGACAAATAGGCAAATTAGGAGAAAATCAAGTTAAGAAAACGTCAAACAGCTCAACACCAATACGACACCTGAGCCGGGTGACTTTGCCTGTCTTAAAGCAGTTTTGAGCGAATCTCATTTAAAAATAATATTCTGTTTCTTAAAATAATACCTAAACGATTCTGTAGGTTCTAGCACTAGTTATGATCTAGAATTGATTCGAAACTTAATGCAAACAATTTTAAACAAGTTGTCCAAAACAACAAAATACAAGAAAGAAGGAAGTAGATAAAATTAATTAGCACAATCAATAAGTGTTAATGCAGAACAATTCGCGTTATAGTTTATAGGTAGTATTTTACAGTCCCAGAGGAAGCTAATGTTTAGGTATTCAATAGCAGCTATACTGTAGGTCTGTATTAAATTTTATTTTTTTTAAAATGAGGAACATAATATGAGACCTTGGAATTAGAAAGTTCTATAAGAACATTGTTCACTGAATACTCTATATCATATGAAGAGCTTTGTACTAAAATGTATGTATCCAATCGTTAATAAATCGTAACAAAAATGTTCTCATGGAGCTGTGTATAGTGTGTTTTGGTCTTATAAAGGACAAAGGTCATTGAGGTTTTAAAACGTACAGAAATGTCAGCTAGAACCTTATAAAGGTGCAGTTGGTTGTGATATAAAAGGTAGCGAAATAAGTTATTGTGATATTATATAGATGGTATAATATACGTATAAATTATAAAGTCTCAGATGTCTCCAAAATGTGTATGTAAATTTGCAAGCTGAGATAGAAGCTCCTCTGACGTCTTCTACCACCCCTGAAACTGACTCTTTTTCACTCTATTGCATTAAATGCAAAGCTTTGGCCCCATGCCCCTTTACAAAAGGGCATTTTTGTAGCCAATCAGAACACAGAACGTCCCTGAAAAGGAGTTGAGCCAAAGGAGGGGGTATGCAAACTGTTTCATCACTTTTTGTGCCTGGAATGATGAATTTCGATGGAACGTTCAAGGCTATTTGTGGACAAAAAAGGCTAAAGAAAAAAAAAGAGAGGGAATAGTTTTTCCATATTTTGTCCGTGTAAACACACTTAAATGTAATAATAATAATAATAATAATAATAATCTTTCCTAACAGGTCCCATTTAATTGGGAGGTCTGAAATTGAATATCAATAGCTCGACAATGAAAATATAAAGTGTGAGCAATTCATTATATTATGGCTTTTGATCAATAAGGATAATAAGGATGAAGGGGCAAACTAGTCTACATGCAATCAAGTCCTTTCCTTAAACAAAACTACTAAACCTATGGTTGTAAGCAATTCTTTTGTATAATTAATCCTTTGAATAGTATACTGTATATGTCATTAGTCTATGTATTTTTTGTTTTTACTTCAACAAAAATGAATTTGCTAGAAAATATGCTAGATAACAAAGTCCATGCTTGTTCATTGATTATATGAAGTCATAGTCACAATGTCATCAGTCACAATAATTGAGTAAAAGTGCAAGTATTTTACCAGAAAAGTACTTTTCAGAATATTACTTGAGTGAAAGTCTTATAATGTCTGTTCTTATGTCTGTTATGTACTTGGATATCAAAAGTAAGTTTCTGATATTGAATGTACTTTGGTACTTTGGAAGTAAAAGTTAAAAAAAAATCTAGTTATAATTTTGGTTATAAAGTTTAATGTGGTAGTAAAGCATAATATATCAGGTTTACCACACCTTCTTGGACATCAATTCCAGGGAAAAAAAAAACATGTTAAAATCTTCATGCAAACTACTTAACATTAGCCAGATTTTTTTAAAAGAAGTTTTTAAATGACTATATTTCAAGGAATTTTGGGAGGCATAAGAGCCACCTCATCCTGTAGAAGGATCTTTTAATGGAATGATAAAAAACTTTCTTGCAAATAGGACCACGTCTGTGTAACATTATCTCCATCACCAGCATGAAGTTCACAGAGTTTACCAATGTAGACGGACTGGTCGCCTGTTACCGGATTTGTAAAGTTAGCAGCAAAGCCTGCAGCAGGTGCCTCCATGGTGGTATCAACGTGGGCAATCTGCGCTCTGCATTGGCAAAAGACAGGCATTACATCACCAGGCCGAATTGGTGCAGTAATGTGTAGCAAAGATGCAGATGGTAAATGTATTGGAAGTACACATTTTATGTAGGAAATGTAGTGGAGTAAAAGTAGCTCGCTTCGAGGCTGCAGCTAAAGACGCTAGCGATGCTAACGGCTGCAGACAGGAAGTCACTGCCAGCACCGGAAGCGCGTTCATCATCTCAGAGCATGACGTGAGGAGAGCCTTCAAGAGAGTGAACACCAGGAAAGCAGCAGGACCAGACGGCATCTCAGGCCGCATTCTCAGAGCCTGCGCAGACCAGCTAGCACCTGTGTTCACTGAGATATTCAACATCTCTTTATCTCAGTCGGTAATGCCCACATGCTTGAGTCCATCATTGTTCCTGTCCCAAAGAAACCTCATCCTGCTTCCCTCAATGATTATCGCCCTGTAGCCCTCACCTCAGTAGTGATGAAGTGCTTTGAACGCCTGGTCAGAGACTTCATCATCTCTTCACTACCAGACACACTAGACCCACTACAGTTCGCTTATCGTCCAAACCATTCCACGGACGATGCAATCTCTCATCTCCTCCATACATCTCTTACTCACCTAGACACTCGGAGGGGGAATTATGTGAAAATGCTCTTCATCGACTACAGTTCTGCATTTAATACCATAATTCCCTCCACACTTACCACCAAGCTGGAGCACCTGGGACTCAGCTCATCCATGTGTCAGTGGATCTCCAATTTTCTGACTGGCAGACCACAGGCAGTAAGGATGGGCGGACATGTCTCAGCCTCCCTCACTCTCAGCACTGGAGCCCCCCAGGGTTGTGTTCTGAGCCCCCTGCTGTACTCTTTGTACACCTACGACTGCGTGGCCACTACCAGCTCCACCACCATCATCAAGTTTGCTGACGACACTGTTGTGGTGGGCCTGATCACGAACAACGATGAGAAGGTCTACCTGGAGGAGGTTGGAAATCTGGAGAACTGGTGCCAGAGAAACAATCTCCTCCTGAACGTCAGTAAGACAAAGGAGCTGATAGTGGACTTTAGTACAAAGCAGGTGAGGAACTACCAGACCCCCGTCATCAACAGGAGCCCAGTGGAGAGAGTGGACAGCTTCAGATACCTCGGTGTTCACATCACGCAGGACCTGGCATGGTCCTGTCACTATGGACAATTACAAGCTCACCTTCCTTCATATATACACTACATGTCGTACGTTTACATCCTGGACCATTGCACAATTACACTTTAATAACTTTGCACACCTACCTTCACAACTACACTACATTTTACAGTTTTACGTTTGCATCCTGGACCAGTGCACAAAGACACTTTAATAACCTCTGCACAAAGACACTTTGTTCTATGCATATTTGCACACACAGTACAGTATATTTCAATTTGTACAGTATATTTCTATTTTTGTACATCATATTTTTATTTTTATCTTTAGTTCTATTTTTCCTAGCAAATTTCTATTTTTATTTTTAGTTCTATTTTTCCTAGTTTAATTTAATTTTTTTATTTAATTTATATCGTGTTTCTTTTATTCATATTTATTTCTTATTTGTAAACTTTAATTCTCTTTTAGGGTCAATGGCAGTCGTATAATGCATTTCACTAGATTTCGTACTGTGTATGTTTGTGTATGTGACAAATAAAATTTGAATTTGAATTTGAATTTAAAAGTAAGAGTTGCCAGAAATTAACTATAAAAAGAAATAAATATCAACTTAAAATGATGTGAAAATTCTACTTATGTAAGTAAAGAAGTGTTTATGAAGTGTTAAAAGACTTGATGGTTAATAAATAAAAGAAATCAATCCCATCCTTACTTCTTCACAACATTTAAGAATCTTTGTCTTACAAACACTGGTGGTGTTGTTGTTGTTGTGCCTGGAACGGCAAAAGTCCAATGTGTCATAGGACCAAAATATCGTATGTATGCCAGAAATCAAGCAGTCGACTCAAGCATACAGTAGCTCATTATACCAGCATCCTTGATCCTCCTTTTATTACACTTATTAATAAACATTACTAGCATACTATTTAATTATTGTCAGGACTTGGTTTTACTTTTTAGACGTAAAGTTATAAGTAATAAAAGTTCCAGTGTAGTGTTGGAAAAAGAAACAACAGAAAAATAAGTGCTTTATAATAAGAAAAACATTAGAGATTTGATTAAGCAATAGATGTTGCAATGTACTAGGGCAATGTGTTGTTTTGAAGAAAAACAGTTGCGCTGCAATGACAAAATGATGGTTATGCAATACAGCTAACCTCAAGTAACGGGTTTACATAAAAAAAAAATTATAATGTTTTCCTGAACTGTATTGAAGCGACTACAAGTAGGAAGCCTCATGTGGGAAGCATCTTAGATTCTGAATAGACGAGACCCCACAGCTACACCGAAATCCCTGTTGCAAGATGCAGGCATGAAATGCCAGCAAATACAAGTAGATACCAAAGGTTCATAATGTGGCAGAAGGCACAAGTGCCACGATGAGTCATCCTCTGCCGCCTGACAGGTACATCTCCGTTCGCAAATGGGTACACAGGAAGTCAGTAACAGCTATACATACACACGCCACTGAAAAAAGTACCACTGGATATTAGATAGAAAAGTCTGGGGTGCACCAATCCACAGGTATTACCCTGTTCACACCCAGCGATCCGGTGACTCATGGAGCGATCCAATGACAGCAAGGGGGAATTTTTTTCAGTGCTAATAGTACGACTCATGCTGATTCAGGCCCTACTGCAATGTAGCACCCAGAGAAGACAGCTACATTACTCAGAGACATAAATAAAGCAGTTGAGACACGTCTCCTATCTTGTGAAAAAAAAAAAAAAAACACATTTTGAGCGATTCCCAACTATTTGATACTAATAATAGTGCCCTCAAGCACTCCCTTGTGTGAATTTCTGGATGTTATTTTATTGCACAAACACTCGATGTGAACTTGTGGCATTGTGGTCGAGTGTGTGAACATGGGGAGAAAAAAAACAAACTGAAACTTAGACATTAAAAACTTATGAAATGCATTATAAAAGTGTTATTCTATATACAGTATGAGATCCACCATTTCCTACATCCATGCTTGTCCAAACACCTCAATCTAGTCAGTTTTATACAGACTTTCATAACAATTTCATACTACACAAGGCACACACATACTGTACACATGTACTGTATGATGTTGACTCCATATGTGTGAAATTTTTCTGTGTGTCCAGTCAGTTGGTCAGAGACATCAATAGCTTAAGAAAAAAAGGAAAAAGGGAAGGTCTTGCAGATGTTTGCTACAACAGAACAGGATACACTATCATAGCGAAACAGTAACCACAAAGGGTTGAAAATAGCAGAAACACACCACTGCGTATACAGTAAATATAGAGAACTCTTGTACAACTCGCATGCAATGTGTTATATACATATCTTATATACAGGAAATCAAGCAATAATTGAAGACTTAGAATAAAAATGTGTTTACGCATCTATGGGAAATCCTATGTGACACATTTAAGCCCTACCGACCTGAGTTAAAGTCAATGGGTGACGTCGTGAAGGGTTTGCCCATGGACAGTATAAGAAATAGACAAACCCTCCATAATGTCACCCATAAGTTTTCTAAGGAGTGTTTTAAAGCTCAACTATTGGATCTCTTGTCGTCACCATCTTGGCAGCACCGGAGTCTGCCTCAATCCCAGGTTAATCCATAAACGGATTAAAGTGGCGCAAACAGAGCCTGTTGGTTGGAACATTCCTATTTACCTCAGTTATCACAAGCTAGCTAGCTCAGCTTCAACTCAGCTAAAATGCTAATGTGGCTAACGTTCATTTATATGCTAACGTTGATTAAACTCCATCACTCAGACCCTACACGTGATCCCATGTGGTTAAAACCACAACGATTACAGTTAGCTGGTTAGCTAAATTGATGCTTAGCAGACAGCAAGCGGTTTGACTCCTGCAATACAGCTGTCACACCCTTATTTATGCATAATTTTATGACTTAATATAAATGTAACTAATGAGTTGCATTAAATGTTTTACAAAAAACAAAAATGTTTTAAGTATCAGGCTTTTAGGCTTTCGGGTGTTCAGCTGTGGTTTTGTGCCGGACGCTCTTCCTGACACAGCCCTCCGATTTTTTTCCGATCTTGGGACGAGCACTGCATCCAGTTGGGCTTTCGCATTGAGTGGAAATCAAACCCGGGTCTTTCATTCAAACAAAGGCCATTTTTGTTTCTGTTTTAACATTGCCCATTTTATCATTGCGATCTACAGGTATTGACTCACTTTTGAAGCCTAGTGGTCATTCGAGGAACTGAAAGCTTTGGCACTTCTGCATCTGACTCATTTTTCGGGACCGGAGGTTGCCCCTTGATACTAACCTAATAATATCATCATCATACCGATTCTGGAAGAAAGAGAAGGAAATGTTCTTGCTAAATGATAGCATAGATCAGTTTTCATTGTTTTTAGTATGTCATAGTATTTGCCTACTAGTTCTCATTAAACATGGATGACCTACAATCACATAGAACATTTTATTTGGATAGGCAAACTGATAGAATGTTACATAAAGGTCTAATGGTACAGTATCAATTGGTATGATTTTAATCTTTTATACAGTATGCACGATGCTTATGCACTATTTACAGTAGAAATGCCACACGTGCATGGGGAATGCATGGACTCTGCGTCTAGCTGTGTATGTAAAATGATCTGAGGAGTGGCACAGATAAAAAGAAAATCATGCCTATGTCCTCACCTGCCTTTTTGTTGTTGCTGTGAATAGTTGAAGATATACAGTATACACCTTGATTTTATTAAAATTTTAGGATTATATGTTTACCGTAGCAAAATATTTTCAAAATTTATAATGCTTCATTGAGAATGTTTGTCTTCTTTAATAGTAAACAAAAAACAAAATTTGAATTGGTTACTTTGTCTGTTGTGTGGTCAAGGTACGTAAAAAAATGTCAGGTCACATAGATGATGTGCAGAAAGAAAATACAAAATTTGATGGTAAATATTTATCCACATTTTAATCCACTTTAGACTTCTTTATCGTAGTATTATGCAGTGATGGAAGTGTATATCATCACATCCGTAACGCCGTAACTATAAAAGCAGGTGAGTTCACACTCAAGGTACAAAGAAATGAGCAATGCATCTTTCACTCGCTAAAGCTAAACAGAATCACACACACACACTAACACAGGTGAGTACACGCATGCTTCGGTGCGAAAGAACAGCTGAAAGCTTCCCAGCAGTGTATTAGGACACCTGGATATAAGGTAAGTACGACACAAACACATCCGGAATAACACACACACACACACACACTCAAGAGTGACTAATGACTGAGTGGGCTGTGCCTACACCCACAAACAACAGTCTCTCAAACCCTCACACGCACACACGATGAAGGGAAATTCATTACAGTGCTTTACTGCCCCCTGATGGTTACCATGACAGACTGTGGTCTTGTGACCATGCTTTTACACCTTCACCCTTGTTTGCAGTTCCAGGTCATGAGATTTAATGCTCACGTCAAAAACAGAATGAGGACATTGTGATCTCAGTGACGTTATCTGTAGCACGGTTGTTGCGGTTTAAGTCCTTCAGGAAGGACTTCGGAAATCATTTTCATGTACAACAGCCTCTATTTAAAAAAAAAAAATGGTGCAACTGCTTGTGGACAAGAGAGACCATGTGTATGGCCAGGCTGTATTACAATTAAAAAAAATTTAAAAAGTCATCGGAATAAGCACTCTGTACAACTGTGGTGGGCAGAAACGATCTGTATCTGGCATGAGGGATGATTTCACTTAGTTATAAAGTGATTTAACCAAATTAAACCTGTAATTTCCCTTAAGATTAATAAAGATCCATCTTATCTCATCTAAACAGCATTTCTAAACACACAA
The DNA here is from genome assembly GCF_024256425.1 of Clarias gariepinus. Taxonomy (NCBI): domain Eukaryota; kingdom Metazoa; phylum Chordata; class Actinopteri; order Siluriformes; family Clariidae; genus Clarias; species Clarias gariepinus. Next base: position 14,102,365 of record NC_071127.1, on the reverse strand, counting down.
CACATCGAACCTTCAACCAGATGGGCTTAGTTATAAATAATGTTCAGACCAAAGAAAAGAAAAGAAAGAGAGAGACAGAAACAAATATTTTGTAACAAATTTGTTATATTCATTATAGAATAAAGAACACTTAAACCCTTTTATTTGATGACGTAGACACAGACTGTTTTTATTGATTCAGTACTATATGATTTTTTTTTTTAAATCACTACTGCACATGTAAAAGAAAAAAAACAACAACAATTTAGCTACGTTTTATCATACTTGACTGAAAAATGTGTCTTGGGCAAATTTTAGTTAATCGAAGTATGTGCATATACACCAATCAGCCACGAAACAAAATCTGCCCATAATTGTGCCACCAGGGCAGCTCTGGCCCCTCGGGGCATGACTCCACAAGACATCTGATGTTGTGCTGTGGTGTCTGGCACTTGGGCGTTAGCATCGAATCTCTTGGGTGCTGTGGGTTGCAGGGTGAGGCTTCCATCATTAGGCTTGTTTGTCTGGCACATGCCATGGATGCTCGATTGGACCGGAATCTGGAGAGTTTGGGGGCCTGGTTAGTTCCTGCTGGGCACCCTGTGTGGTGGACTGGGTGCTCTGATACCATTCTATCATAGCCAGAATTTCTTCTGCACTGGCTTTTCTGTGGGATCAAATTGGACGAGCTGGCTTTTGGTCCCTGCAGCATGGGTGAGCATTGGGTGCCCAGGCTCCTGTCACCAGTTTGCTGGTACTGTATATATCTAAATAGCTGGTGTTAGCTATAGTATCCTTTTTTTTTTTTTTGATGATGATGATGATGATGATTCTTTTTTCAGAGTTAGCAGGTTCTTAGCGCTGACTAGGTGGGATTTGGTGGGTGGGATCTGGCAACCTTGGCAAAAAAACCACAAATCTGAGAGAGTATAATCCAGGCAAAATATGATTTGTGGGGGGCAAATAAAAAAATAATTTCTACTCAAGAGGTTTTTTACCAAATTTCTTTACAGCCAATTGCTATGATGACATAAGTGGCTTGTGTCAGCTTTGATATTTGTCATTAATCGGATAAGATTGACTTTTGACTAAATACAAAATACATGACATTTATGAAAATAAGAGGGTGGCATAGTGGTTATCCGCTGCAGCCTCACACCTCAAGCATCGAGCGTTTAATTCGCTCCTCGGGTCTGTGTGCATGGAGTTTGCATGTTCTCCCCGTGCTTGGTGGGTTTCCTCCCACAGTCCAAAGACATGCAGTTTAGACTAATTGGTGTTTCCGTAATTCACTGTAGGGTGTGAGTGTGCTTATGTGCCCTGCAATGGAGTGGCACTCAATCCAGGGTGTACCTCGCCTCTTGCTCTCAGACCTCTTGGAACAGGCTCCTGGCCTCCCACAACCCTGTCCATCATAAGCCGTATAGAGAATAAGAATATGAGTGAGTCATTATTATTTACTTTCACCTTCTATTCTATTTTCAACCTTCAACCTTGGAGGTGCGGGGCCACCGTGCTAACCATCACACCACCGTGCCACCACAAAATAATAGTAACTATAATTTTAATTATAAGCCAGTAAAAGAAGGATCATGTGCGGGGGGAAAATACAAATAAACAAACAAACAAATAAACAAACAAAGGGATGTTCATCAAGCATACCACTATAATTAGCTGTGTTCATTCTTAGCTAAGACTGTGTATATTACTCATCTTATTCATATACAGTGCACCCATTATAGATGTTATACTGCATGTCAACCTCAAAGGTTCTACACGCTGTCATCTCTCCTAAGAAAGACTTTGCCCTGATCAGCAGTTTGGTGCAGGATAAGGAGGTGTTGCAAGGTGAAACGAAGCACCTTCAAATTGTTCCCTTTAGGATCTGGTTTCACCCCTGGGACAAATGTCAAAGTGCAGCTATTAGGGTGGAATAGGAGATGGAAGAAGTTTAAGTAGCCAAGAAGCAGTCATATATCAGTTGGTCCTCCTCTCCAAAAGAATTTAAACTTAAAGTATTTAAAGCTACAAGATGAATGATTCAACCCCTCTGGAAGATGCTATTTCTAGGGACTCAGAGGAACCTTGCATAACATAAGGTGTCCTGCTCTTTTCTACCTACTGTATGCTGTAACCTCACAATGCGCTGTTCAAGCAGGATCTCGGGGTGAATGGACTCAGTCTGTGTTCTCTGTGTATTTTGTTATCGCATCTATGCAATTATAGTCTTCAAACAGACATCATATGGGACATTATTAACATGGACGCAGAGCAGGTAATGAAATTTGAAATGTGTACACCCAGGTCTGGCAGAACCGACTGATCGTGAACACTTGAAATAGTAAGATATGATGAAATAGATTGAGCAACTTCACACCTGGTGATGATGCTTGAAGTTTTCCAGCATTGAATTTTGATATATCACGATACAAAAGTATCACGATTTGTTGGTTGCACAATATGTATTACCCTGCTTTATTCCATCAACATTTGGACCTGTCTTGTGGACCTGAGACATTACTGTTTGGCTTGGGATGATCATGTCCAACTGTGGAGAACACAGCGTCTGGAGCCTATCCCCGGGAACTTGGGGCACAAGATGGGTTACACCCTGCATACTGTAGAAAGTACGCACTGCAGAGCACAATCACACACACTCACACACATCCAGGTTGCTGGAGCCTATCTCTGGAGATTTGGGGCATGAGGCAGGGTACATCCTGGATGGGGTGCCAATCAATCCCAGGACACACACATACACACACTCTAGGTCAATTTGGAACACAATTAGCCTAATCTGCATGTTTTTGGACTATGGGAGAAAACCAGATTACCCAGAGGAAACCCACCAAGCATGGGGAGAACAGGGAAAACTCCATGCCCTTAGCCTGAGGTGGGAATCAAACCCAGATTCTGGAGATGCAAGGCAACAATGCTAACCACTAAATGATTATTATAACTATTATCTTCTATTTGCACAAAATCTTATATAAAAAAACTTTAGATGTAATCTACTGTAAATACGAAAAAGTCAGGATCATCCCCTGAGATAAAGTGGTTATTGTGCATATCATAATCGCAATTAATCATCATTTTCATATAATAGATCTCTTTAGTTAGATAATTATTCATAAATAAAGCCTAAAACCTATAATGTTGTTTGTCTTTCGGCTGTTCCTATCAAGGAGTCACCACAGCGAACAATCTGACCTGCACAACAACTTGGCACTGTTTTTTTTTTTCCGTCAGATGCACTTCCTGACGCAAGACCCCCCAATTTTATTTGGGCTTGGGACCGGCACTGCTTCCAGGTGCTGGGGTTTGGCCATTGGCTGGGAATCAAACCCGGGCCTTCTGCATGGCAGGCAAGAAACCCACCACTGAACCACCATTGCCCCCTAAAAACCAATAATACATAGTAAAAACAGTTCCCATTTAGAGCTTTCATAAACAAAATAGGTTAATTAACTTCACTACAGTACATAACTACACACTGATCAGCCATTACATTACATGACATAAAACCAACTAGGTTTTGGCTTTCCCTTGTGCTGCCAGGATAGCTCTGGCTCCTTGGAGTATGGTTCCACAAGACCTCTAGGGTTGTGCTCTTGTGTCTGGCACTACTGTAGGACATTGGCAGTGGAGCCTTTAGCTGCTGTCGGTTGTAGGGTGGGACTTCTGTAGAACAGACTTGTTTGTCCAACGCGTCCTATGGGAGATCAGTCGGATTGGGATCAAGGGAATTTATGCCAGATTTGGAAGTCTTGGGCTGTTTGCCTGCTGGGTCCAGTGGGCTGTGGCGCTCTGGCTGTTCTGGTGCCTTTCTATCATGGCCAGAATTTAGTTTTTTTCAGCAATTTGGCTTTTCTGTGGGATCGGACCAGATGGGCTGTCTTTTGATCTTCGTGGGATTGGGTGACCCTTGGGTGCCTATGATCCTGGCACTAGTTTACTGGTGTATAGTTGGTGATCACTGTTGTTCAAGTCACCTACTTGGTGTCACTGATTTGGCAGATCGGTATATGCGCTCTTATAATCAAGTGGTACCCTCATTTTTCATAGCCACATTTCCCTAATAAACAAGCAACAGGATTTAATTTTTTTTAATGGCATGTTTATATATAAAATTTCCACCCGCTTTAATGAATCTATGGCCTTCTGCAAAAATCTATGTATAAAATATGAACCTTTTTTTTAATTTTGTATATTTGAGGATTAACTCTCATACTTTTCAGATAGAAGCACAAAATAATTGTACGGGTGAATTCCAGGTTAGGTTTTATGATGTTTGTAGTAGATTGTGTAGCAGTGATCAACAGGCTGAGTTGTAGTGTATAACAGATTAAGATGCACTTTGTGTTTCCTTGCTTTATTTGTATTAGGATGCTGTAATAGCCACCACTCCAGTGACAACACCAGGTCACGACTTTGGAATTTGCTGAAAAAGTTTTTGCTGGCTATGACAGAATGGTGTCAGAACACACAGTGCATTGAACTGTAGCTTGCCGTGTATGGAGCTGCATTGTCCATGCTGTCCTTTGTCCACCAATCGAAACCAAACTTACAATGGGTTTGAGAGAATCAGATCAATGGAAGAAGGTGGCCTGGTCTGATGAATTACAGCATCTTTTACATCATGTGGATTGTCAGGTGTCTATTCAGTATTTATCTGAATATGGATGTGCTGGACAAACAACTTGGTTCCATAAAAACCCCTCCTCATAACTTGTGTCTAGTGTCAAATAACATAATTTGATAAACCTTTTCATGGTGCCGTGATAAACATTTTCCTTAATTTATTTATTTGTTTTCTATACTGTTTATCCTATACAGGGTCGCGGGCGGCCTGGAATATATCGCAGGAGACCCTGGTATAAGGCTGCAAATAACTTATCTTCTAAATTTTTAACCTTATCAATTTTTAAGGACTTTAAAATAAAAGTATTTTTCAATAAAAAATGTATGACTTTTAATAAAATATTTTTAAAAATCACACTTTTTGTATTTTTTCTTAAACTGATTGATTTTATTTTAAATGAGCTCTTCTTTTAAGGTTCTTTTTTAAATAAATTTTTTTATTTTCTGTTGACTTGATTCTTTGTATTTATTTGTTTGTTTGATTTTTCATTCGTTTGTTCATTTGTTTTTGACTTTTTATAGGTGCATCGTCATAGATTACCGACCTCCTTTTTTTTTTTTTTTTTTTTTTTACATAATAAACAGATCAAAAACTACTTTACTTAATAATAAAAAAAATATTTTATAACTTTAATATTTGTAATTTGGGACTTTTATTTCTGTAACTAAATAAAATCCAATCTCAGATCAGGATGTACAGTACTGTAAAAGTCTTAAGCTAACCTTCATTTCTTCATATTATATTTAATGAAATGATGTAGATTCAGTTAAAGAAATAAGAACACATGTTTTACTGTGACAGGCAGCAAAGACCTAAAGATATCATTTAAAAATTGGTTGTTTATGTAATGACCTCAGCAGCAACCTTCCCCTCTTGTCTGTTTTAACCGCTCAGCATTCAGCATCTTAATACTAATCACCAGCCTGATCATCTGTCATCATCTGCATCTGTTTCTCACTGGTTCATGCCTTAAGTTAGAAGTTATGATGCTTGAATGATTGATAGATCACTATGTGGCTTATTAAAGAAAAACATTTCTCTAAAACTGGTCTAAAAAAATAAGAGACAAAAACAAAGTTAGAGAAAAAAAAAGTCCTTTAGAAAGCCTAGAGAATTATTTCTCAAGAGTACATTAACAAATACGTTAAGAAAGTCCGGCCCTTATGAAGCAAAACATGAGGAAATGACTTTTTTTCAAAACTTTTGCACACTACTACACATTTTTCACATTTCATACAAATTTCCATGTTTTTTTTTTTTTTGATTGTGTAAAGTTGCTTTGCGACAATTGTTAAAAGCACTATACATATAAAATTTAATTAAACTAAAGATGATACTCAGCAGCTCAGAATATTAATATTAAATATATAATATATTATCGTTATAAGTAACAAATAAAAACAATTTGTGGTAATGAATGCATAAAATCGATTTACATGCTTTGTGATCCTGTTTAAAGTATGCGTATGTGTATGTGTGCTCAGGAATTGGAGGTGGAGGTCATTAGAAGGTCAACCTATCAGAACTTTTAATGTATTGGTATATTCTTCCGTAGTACTGCAGTGTAATAAATATTAATGTGATTAGTAACTAAAAATGGGCCATTTTGAACATGTTAATGACCTAATGTTAGGTTGCATGTTAATTAGGAAAAAAGGGAGAAAAATAAGGAGTATTAGGGAGCATCTCTCCATGAACCACAATGATCCCCACACCTCCACCTCTCTTGAACTCCATGCTTCTTTACCCCCTGTTCGTCTGCTGCCTGATGGCACTCTCAGACTGAGTTACAAAACAGGACGTAACTCTGCTACTCTCACAGCCTGTTCTGTTTCCTAATGTAGATAAAATGAAGATAATTGTCACCATCATCATTATCATCATCATCATTAGCATGATAATAGCTTTTGGTTGGAATTTGGTCTACTTATTGTCATTGTCTGCATTGCCATCAGCATCATTAGCATTATCTACATGTACGATGAACAGAATATAATGCAGTTATTTTTCAGTCTTCTCAAAAGCTTTGAATCAGCATAAAAATTAGTCTAGACATAATGGACAGACGTCTGCAGTATTAATGCGCAGCTAACGGATTTTTTTTAAATATGTTTTCTATTTACAATGTTATTGCAACTGTAATCAAATACAAGCAGGTTTGTTTGTTTAAAAAAACAAACATTTTTTTTTATTTCTATAGAGGACTATGATTATTCCTAAACTTTACAGATTGGCCTTCTGCATCTGAACGATGATGGAGTGGAACGTGGCTTCCACCGCCGTGTAGTTATACAGTTTACAAAGCCCAGTTTATTGTATGTGTGTTGGATGAGCATCTTCATAAATGAGTGAAGATGCTGAAACTGTAAAGTGCATGCCCGTCTTCTGTTTTCTTCTTCTATTTGATTCTGGTCCAAGGTTGCTGGTGACACTGGAGGTTTTCGGAGTGGGAGAAGATTCCACTGGGATGGCAGCAGATGCTATAACCACGGCAAAATTCTCGGTGTTTTCATAATCCATCATTCTGGACCTCTGTTCTGTAGGTTGGTGTCTGTAGATGAGAAAAAAAAAACATGAAAGATGGGATAATGGAAGAAAAGAGGCATTATGGAGCCACAATCATTTTTCAGACTGTTTAACTTGTAAGCATTGTTTATGCTTCACTTTTGGGAATTGGCTGGTATTTCAGCATCTTCTGTTCAACTCAAATCTTGCTTCCTTATATCGTAGTATAAGTTATACACTATGAAATATACTATAGAGTAAAATATTGTTTTTTTTCTTGAGTAAGGCTAGAAGATATACCACTCCTCATGATTTTATATTTTGCCTCCAGAGCCAGACATTCTTGTATTTTTAATGTAGTTTTGAGGAATAGTTCTCCAGGGCTTCCTGAATAACTTTTTAAACTCTTGTTTTGGTCAAGTTTTGGCTCTTATTTTCACTCCAGTACCTAAGGAGATTCAGAGAAATGTTTTTTTTTTTTTTTTTTTTTTTGCCAAGACACCATGACCTATAAATCATTTAAGCACAAAAAAATATTTTAACCCAAGGCATGAACCAGTGAGGTGCAGATGATGAGAGATGATCAGGCCGGTGATTAGTATACTGCTGATGCTGAATGCTGAGTAATTAAAACAGATGAGAGGGGAAATGAGGTTGCTGCTGAGGTTGTTACATAACCAACAAGTTTTAAAATTGTACTTTTTAGACAGTTTCTCTTGAAGGTATTAAGGGGAAAGTGTCCCCTTTGTCCTAGTGTCCTTTAAAAACAATCCAAGTACAGAAAACTTCCTGACTGCTGACACAGTATAACCGTCTACTTACAGTAACTGGCACAATTTAAAAAAGAATAGACTTTTAATTAATTATCCATTTTTTAAAAATCTGTTCGTTGTTCGGCTCGTTGCCTTGCCACCCTTAGGGTCCAGGTTCAGGGCCAGGCTTGATTCCCGTCTCTGTGTGCATGAAGTTTGCATGTTCTCCCCGTGCTTGGTGGGTTTCCTCCGGGTACATTGGTTTCCTCCCACAGTCCAAAGACATGTAGACTAGGCTAATTGGTGTTCCCAAATTGCCCGTAGTGTGTAAATGAGTGTGTGAGTGTGTGTATTTGTGTTTGCCCTGTGATGGATTGGCACCCTGTTCAGGATGTACCCTGCCTTATGCCCTAAGCCTCCTGGGTGAATGAGTGAGTAAGTGAGTGAGTGAGGGAGGGAGGGAGTGAGGGAGGGAGGGAGGGAGGGAGGGAGTGTTCGGCTTGGATCATGTAGTGTTCACCATAGTCCTTGTGAATGAGTTATGACTACAGAAACGATAAAATTTTAAAATGTGCACAGTAAAGTTGGCACTATTGTCAGAGCTGCTGTTGTAGAAAATTCCCGATCAGTGAGATTTAATAATTCAGCAATGCTGTGCTTTAAGATCATATATATATATATATTCCACTTTTACTAATGTTTGTGCCCAAGGGATCAACAAATATCTGTTTTCCAGACTTTAATTGAGCGCCGGAGATCAAGGAACTGGAGCTGGGTTATGTGAGTTTCACACTAATTTAAAATAAATAATTTCAATTCAGAAAAGCTAGCCAAGACAGCTGCAGTATTTATACTAATTATATTTGATCATTAAAGGGAATGGGTGCATATTGCAAAATGTAAAGACCTTCCTTGTAAATTTGCCGGAAAATATTTGAAGCACACTAATTTTTTGGTACCGACTTGATGCTAAAACCAACAAACAGTACATACTGAAAACTGACCATCCAAATGTAGATAAGTAAATTAAACCCCTTAACGTTATGAATTAGTTAGTTCTGACTGAGTAATCTGATTGGATGACAGCCATTCCATGAGTGATGATAATACAGTATAACAGCACTGGTATCACTCCTTATTACAGATGTTTGCAAAGTAGGTTGGTACTGGGAGCAGCTGCCTGTCAAAAACCCACCCACATTCAAAACCAGTCACAAAAGCACTTTCAGCAAGAATACACATCTGACAATGTTCTGTCGTTTTAAACAACACTTAATAATTGCTTTCAAGTCGTTCAGAACTGCCTCTGTGTTGTTTTGAGCTACAACGCTAACTCGCTTCTAACATAAGACTGAATCCCAAATCCCTCTCTGACCCCTGATCAAGAGCATTACTTGATGTGAAGAACAAGTGATTGTACACCCTTCAGAACCTGAAAGTTAACAGAGCTGATCTTTTAAAGTGGAATAAGGGAAAATATAAATAGTAATTTACAAAATCTACATGATTGTCTATCACATCCATGGTTTATTCTCCTGACTCTTTTGCCATATAGTACAAATAAGAATTTAAAACTACTTTTACCACTTTTAAATAGAATAGAATAGAATGGAATAGAATAGAATAGAATATCTTTATCATAATTGGAACATGTGGGATGTTCAACGAAAATAGATGCTTTACACATATTACACAAGATACACACATTACCCTTGACACACTTTACACACTTAACATACACTCACCTAAAGCATTATTAGGAACACCTGTTCAATTTTTCATTAATGCAATTATCTAATCAACCAATCACATGGCAGTTGCTTCAATGCATTTAGGGGTGTGGTCCTGGTCAAGACAATCTCCTAAACTCCAAACTGAATGTCAGAATGGAAAAGAAAGGTGATTTAAGCAATTTTGAGCATGGCATGGTTGTTGGTGCCAGAAGGGCCGGTCTGAGTATTTCACAATCTGCTCAGTTACTGGGATTTTCACTCACAACCATTTCTAGTGTTTACAAAGAATGGTGTGAAAAGGGAAAAACATCCAGTATGCGGCAGTCCTGTGGGCGAAACTGCCTTGTTGATGTTAGAGGTCAGAGGAGAATGGGCCGACTGATTCAAGCTGATAGAAGAGCAACTTTGACTGAAATAACCACTCATTACAACCGAGGTATGCAGCAAAGCATTTGTGAAGCCACAACACGCACAACCTTGAGGCGGATGGGCTACAACAGCAGAAGACCCCACCGGGTACCTCTCATCTCCACTACAAATAGGAAAAAGAGGCTACAATTTGCACGAGCTCACCAAAATTGGACAGTTAAAGACTGGAAAAATGTTGCCTGGTCTGATGAGTCTCGATTTCTGTTGAGACATTCAAATGGTAGAGTCAGAATTTGGCGTAAACAGAATGAGAACATGGATCCATCATGTCTTGTTACCACTGTGCAGGCTGGTGGTGGTGGTGTAATGGTGTGCGGGATGTGCCAAATGGGCATCGTTTAAATGCCACGGGCTACCTGAGCATTGTTTGTGACCATGTCCATCCCTTTATGACCACCATGTACCCATCCTCTGATGGCTACTTCCAGCAGGATAATGCACCATGTCACAAAGCCTGAATCATTTCAAATTGGTTTCTTAAACATGACAGTGAGTTCACTGTACTAAAATGGCCCCACTGTGGGGTTCTAAAGTCTGATACCACATTAAAGGCTGGGATTTAATTTTTTATTATTAATATTCAAATAAAAAAATAAGCAGAAGGTTTTGGAATTTAAAAATATATTCCATGAATAAATATTAATGTTTAACTGGTCAGATTTTCTTCATGTCACATGTCTTTTACCGAAGCTCATGTTTTGATGACACTCTGATGAGTCTGATCTGAAAAGGACCATATGGTTTTGTGCGAACTCGTGGTGTCCTTAAAGCAAAAAGGACATACCAAATTCTAAGAAACTTAAAATACATTCAGTATTTCATTCTTCTCTGATCTATCTTATCAACAAGGTGTTTCATCCTGTAGACCCTGTGCTCACGAGATGAGTTTTTTTTTTTCTGCACCATTCTGTGACAACTCTAGAGACTGTTTTGTGGGAAAATCCTGAGAGATCAGCAGTTACTGAAATTCCCAGAGCAACCAGTCCATCTGTCACCAACAGACATGCAGCGATCGACTTCACAAAGATCCCATTTTATCTTCATCCTGATGTTTGGATGTTTAAAATGAACATGAGCTGAGTTGAAGCTCTTGATTTTGTGTGCAGGTTTTTATAATAAAGTTGGACATAAGAAATATGTCATTATTTTTACATTATCTGTAGACTGATCCAATACAGCAACCTGATGCCGTGAACCTAAACCATTAACACCACCAGGGGACACTGTTGATCAAAGATTGGAGAATCAATTCTTCCCATAATTTGGCCATAGATGTAACCTTACTGTGAACTTCAAGGTGCAAATATTTTGAAGAGAGTTAATGATAAGTGAAAAATGTGAGCCGGAATACTATATCAGTAATGAAGTTTCGAGCGAAAGACATACATATCATGAATGGACTATTAGTGCTTATCTTATTAGTTATGAACCGGAGAAAAAAAATGAGTCTTAGTGTCTTATAGTTAATTAGTCTCATTATAGTTTATTAATGGACATGTGTTAAAAAAAATCAATATAAGAATAACGTCAATCCATTATTGTTTTACTTGATAACTAATTAAGTAATTAAAATAAATGTTAATGAAAAGTTTTAACTGGCACGGCGGCTTAGTGGGTAGCTCTGTCGCCTTGCACCTCCAGGTTCCGGGTTTGATTCCCATCCAGGGCTTGGAGTTTGCATGTTCTCCTCGTGCATAGTGGGTTTTCTACCACAAAGTCTAAAGGCATGCAGATTAGACTAATTTCTGTTCCTAAATTGCTTTAAGTGTGTAAATGGGCGCGTGTGTGTGTTCAGGGTGCACCCCATCATGTGCCCTAAGTCTCCTGGAATAGGCTCCAGGCTCCATGACCCTGTATACAGGATAAAGCGATAAGGTATAGACGATGAGTGAGTGAGTGAAGTTACATAAAATAGTATACTGCATACACTTTTATGTAAAGGTCTGGGTACTACATGCATTTCTAATGTTATCCAATAAAATCTGTACTCAAGCTAAAAGAAAGCATTTTAAAGCCTGATTACGCTCCCAAAAAGTGAAAGAGAGAAAATGAAATGTTCCACTGAAAGACAGCAACACATTAAATGATTGTTTAACAGTTTTTATTTTTTAATGTGGTATAACAACCTCAGCAGCAACCTCATTTCCCCTCTCGTCAGTTCCGACCATTCAGCATCAGCAGTATACTAATCACTGGTTTATGCATTAATATACAGTATATATATTTATTTATTTATTTATTTATTTATTTATATTAGAACAATTCATAGATCACAGAGAAAATATTTTTTTCTAAAATTGGTGAGGTACAGGGACTGGACTAAAAAACAAGAGCTGAACTCTTGCCAAAAACGAGAGCCAAAAAAGTCCTTCAGCAATTCCTCAAAACTACATAAAAAATGCAAGAAAGTCTGCGTCTTTGAAAGCAAATTATAAAAAAACATTGAAGTGGCTCAAGATTTTTGCACAGTACTGTATGTACATATTCAATATATCTTTTAGATATTTACTGTATTCATAGCTTAATAGGATATTGTGAAGTCCTGCCCATAAAGCAGCCATTTACTGTTTAATAAGAGCCTCATTTCATGCCAAATAACCTTTATAGATGATTAAAATTCATTCAATTTGCATAATAAACAAGTTTTTGGGTGCTTAATTACTCTGCTGTCCTCACTATATGATCTCAGTTGTAATGGATTTAATATTATCCTGACAAAACTGACTAAATCATGATAATGTCCCGCTTACCCCACATTCCAACCCTAATCTATTTACACTAACACAACATTAGTGGCACTTTTTAATGATTATAAATCTATGACGGAATATTAGTCATCGCTCTCATCACTCATTTTGCTTTCTCTAGTATCTTTGAGTTAAATGTCAGTCATGCGTGTCATCTCACGGACCGGAGCCTCTGTCGGTGCTTTTCACTGGACCCGATCACTTTGTGCTTACATCAGAGCTGAAATAATCTCTGATTAAATCAGTGAGTTTTGTTCTGCTAGAAAAATTTCAACAACTCGGTCCCTTGCCTCCTCAACAGTCGATCCACGGCACATGTGCATCACAGATCGTTTCACAGCTGTTATTAAGACCGATTTCCAAACTGAATCTGTTAGGCTCCCTTTCACTATGGCACATCACCAATAACTTGATCAAAGCACAATATTTACTCTGTAAGGAAAGCAGGCTAAGCTAGAAAACTATCAATCAAAACATCTTTAGGTAGGCTGATTGCTGTCGTACAGAATTACTGACCACTTTCATTTCAAAAACGTATGATTGCATAAAAGTAACATTAGATGCAATAAATCAAATCCGGCAAACATTTTTGAGAAAATCTTTAGCTTTATTCCAGCAAAAATATTCTTATTGGTGAAAATTTCCGTTTAATTAAAGAATGGTGCTGCCTTGAAACATTTCGTATTTCCTTGGGGAATAAATATGAGGTTACACCCATGTAAAAGAAATCTCTTTGTCTTCCATTACTATTGGTAAAAGCAAAGATCTAAGACTAAAACAGATAGATGTTGAGATGAACAAGTCACTCACTCACTCATCGTCTATACCGCTTTATCCAGCACACAGGGTCGCAAGGGGCCTGAAGCCTATCCCAGGAGACTTGGGGCATGAGGTAGGGAACACCCTGGATGGGATGCCAACCCATTGCAGGGCAGTCACACTCATTCACACACACTACAGGCAATTTGGGAGATCCACTTAGACTAATCTGCATGTCTTTGGACTGTAAAAGGAAACCGGAGCAACCGGAGGAAGCCTACCAAGCACGGAGAGAAAATGCAAACTCAATGCGCACATACCCGAGATGGGAATCGAACCCGAACCCTGTTTTAAGTTGAACCGACCTACATACCTGTGGGAGAAAACTGGAGTACTTGGAGGAAACCCACCAAGCACAGGCAAACCCCATGCACACAGACCCGAGGTTGGAATCGAACCCGAATCCTGTTGTAAGCTGTACCTACCTACCTACCTACCTATCTATTGGAGGAAACTAGAATAACTGGAGGAAACTCACCAAACACAGTAAAAACATGCAAACTCTATGCACACGGACCCAAGACGGGACTCGAACCACTCCAACCATCGTGCCACCTGTGAACAAATCATATAATGAATATTTCATAATAATTGTATTCCATTGTGAACATTGTTGATATCCCAAAGATTGTCTTGGTACTAGAATATTTCAGCTCAAAACTTGGTTGCCTCTGCCAGGAGCTGGCATGTTGAAGCTTTCAACAAGGTGTTAAGCGAGACATCCTTCCGATTCAATACAAAATAGTAAAAGAAACACAAAATTCACAACATTTCTACATTAGAATGTGACTGGTCGGACGTCAACATGATCAGACCCTCCGGAAAGAGACACAGTGCTGTAATTCTCTCAAAGACAGGAGTTTGAGCAAAAGATTAATCGGAAGGATGCCAAGCCAAAAGAATCTCAGATTTTTAAGGTATCGTATGCTCACATACAATGCATGAACATCAGCCAATAAGGTCTTAGCAAGGTTTCAGTGAGTTTTGAAACTAATCACGGTTGTCAGCTTGTCATTCGAAGGTGTATGCTCCAGTGCTAAAAATATATACAGTAAGTGCTTCTCTTGGTAAGCATCGACTCTCTGCATGCTGGCAGTGATGCTGTGCACAGATAGAAGAACATTCATACATTTCACCTAATCAGAGGATAAAATGGCTGCTGGTTATCCAGGTCTCAGGATGTAAACTGACAGAGAGCAGTCTTTTAATGAGGTTTTTTTTAAAAAAAAAAAAAAAAAAAAAAAAAACATAACATGTGTGTGCTTCAAACTAGCCAATACCTACCTACATACATACTGTACCTTCCAGCATCCCATTCTCTTTTCATTAATCTGGTTAAATTATGAGACATTATGAGAGACTTATCACTGTTTTCACTTTTGTAAGCCACTATACAATCATCTCACATCTAACAACCACTCTGGTGCTCAGCTCCTACATTAGTTCTCCTGTTGCTTTCATTTGGAGCTTTCTGCACTTGAGAATCACCTCCTGTTGCTAAGGATGTGGAAGGCAAAAGCTGTTGTTCAGACCATAATTGTGAATTCCTTGAAATCCAAAACCAGGACTAGCCAATATCAAGGCATGCCTGAGTTGATATCAAGACGGTCATCACCAAGTCAGAATCAACGTTCACATGAATGCCAGATGAGATGGCTTCATTTGTTGATTAAGCTAATGATGTTTAAGATTAAGATTAAGATCAACTTACACTGTATAGACAAAAGTATTTGACCAAACCTGTTAATTTTTTAAGTCAAGTGTTTCAATCAAGCGACTGATTATCCCCAGTGAAGGACAATCTTAATGCCTCAACATACCAAGACATCATGGACGATGCTATGTTTCTAACTTTTGTTGCAACAGTTTGGAGTAGGCCCTTTTCTATTCCAACATGACTATATTCCTTGCACTGGGGCACAAAGACATGGTTTAATGAGCTTGGTGTGGAAGAACTTGACTGGCCCTAACACAGACCCCTGACTTCAACACCATCATGCACCTTTGGGATGAACTGGAATGGAGATCGCAGGCCAGGCCTTCTGGTCCAACATCAGTGCCTGATCTCATAAATGCTCTACAGAATGAAGGAACATGAATTCCGACAGAAACACTCCAAAATCTTGTGGAAGCTGCTATAGCTACAAAAGAGGGACCAACTCCATATTGAGGTATGTGTATTTGGATGCAATGTCATTTCAGGTTAGGCCAAATACTTTTGGCCATATAGTGTACTTCTTGTTGACCCTATACAGATTACTTACAGACACGTCCAACTACAAAGCTCATGGAGTCTGAGACATGCCATGTCCATAAAGAAAAAAATCCTCAGATAATATAATCTGAATCACACCTAAAACACCTTCTGTTTCACCCTTGTAAAAGAGCTACTGCTGAGCCACGGCAGAGCTGAACAACAATCAAGGGGGAGAAGTATCCCCTTATATGAGGTCACATTAGGGGGGGGAATCTAATTGGCTTGTTTAAGCAGTGGCGAGCACAATAATGGAAATGGAACAAACAGCAAGGAATGTTTTTTCTTACAATTTTTTTGTTTGTGCACAAACAGTAAAGACCCATCTGAATGTCTACAATGCCTAAAATGTGAATTTTTGCATAATACTGTAGGTCGACTTTAAGATATGATTCACACAGCACTGTATCCCAGTACATCCCTACTCCTGCATACTTTTATGATTCCTATAAACATTATCCAGCATCCACCACAAGAGGATGGATTCATTGTGAGTCTGGTTTCTTCCTCGTGTTCCTTAACAAAGGGCTTTTCCAGCTTTGATTCTGGCTTAATAACTACTTCATGCAAATAAAACATCATTGATTTTAACACTGTCTTGAAATGAAAGGAGCTAGTTCATGTCTTCATTAACTCCAGGTTGAACTAGCAAAACCTTAAAATTTCTATTTAGTCCTTAAGGCACTAAGACAAGAATGACTGACCATATCAATGCGACATAAACTGATCATAAACTACTTTGAATAACCTATAAAACTACATATGGTCTGTAAATCTATAAAACTACATATGGTCCATTTGCAGAGGATTTCAGTGGTTTGCAACACCATCAGGAACTGTTTTTTTAACACAATCATCTTAGAACTACAACAATCAGCCATAACATTTAAACCATCAACATTAAAACCAACTAGGTTTTGGGTTCCCCTTGCCTGGCCGGTGCAGGACATGGCTCTGCAGGGTCTGCATTCTCCTCCATGGGCTTTTCTGTGGTATCAGAATTGGACTGGTCTTTGGACCCAGTGGGCATAGGTGAGACTCGGGTGCCCATGATCCTCTCATCAGTTTCCTGGTGTATAGTTGGTAATTGATATTTTTCTGGTCACCTGTCAGTGGTCATAATGTTAAAACTTATCAGTGTAGCAACCGTAGACTTATCTGTGACTAAGATGTTGTACATATTGATTCATTCGTCTTCTATACTGCTTATACTGTTCAGGGTCATGGGGAAGTTGGAGCCTATCCCAGGAGACTTCGGGCATGAGGTGGGGTACACCCTGGACAGGGTTCCAATACATCGCAGGGTACACACACACATACTCTTCGGGCAATTGGGAACACCAAATAGCCTAATCTGCATATTTTTGGACTTAGGAGTACCAGGAGGAAACCCACTAAGAACAAAGAGAAAATGCAAACTCCACACGCAGAGACTTGAGGTGGGAATCAAAACCTCAGCCTGGAGGTGCAAGGCCACAGTGCTAATCACTACACCACCATGCCACCTATAATGCATGTATGATGTACCTACTGTATTTAGTTAGTAGAAAAAGTACTGAGTAAAACATTTACATAAAGTGTCAAAAGTTGCAGGATAAAAATTGAACTTTTATGAATTTGTTCAAGTATTACATCATGAAAAGTAAATACTTTGAAGCTATTTTGTCTGAAAAACATCACTCACTCTTAATCTCCATGGATCTTCGTGAATTGGCATGATTCTTGATCATTTTTTTTCTCCTTCATGGATAAATTTGATGCATCGGATGGTTTAAAACTGAAATGGAACCCTTCTTACATGACCACCCAGGTTTAAATCAGCAGGGTGCTGATGTCTCACAGTACCTTCAAGCGTGTGCTATATTCAGGCTCGTTCTTAACTTAAGCTGTTATAGTTTTGGAGTCTTAGCTTGTACTGTGATCATATGCAGCATGAAGTGGATAAAAAAAATTATTTGACCTTGATTGATTTCATAATCCATGTATGCATGTGTTGGGGAAGATGGAGTACCCATATGGTTAAGAGCTTCTGACAGTTTCGACCTATATATATATATATAATATATATGCATAAGCTGAAGCTTCTATTTTGGTTACTGAGGTTAATGTTAGGGTTAGGGATTGGGTTTAGGTACAGGCATGTCTTTAATTACCTGCATTAATAATTATGTCAGTAGAAGGTCCTCACAAGGATAGTAAGACAATTGCGTGCACGCACGTGTGAGAGTGTCACACGTTTATAGAGAAGGTGTTGCCTCTTAAACGAACCACCAGTTCACTGCTGCAAAGGCTTCTTTTTTTTCAACCAATTTATTAATCCTTTTAGGCAATGTTGCCTGTTCAAAAATGCAAATTGAATCAATCTGAGGCTGACTTTTAAGACTTTCAAGTGGGATTTAATTAGAAGCCAAGGCGCAGAGTTTTAATGAGAGAGGGGGAGGAGGGAGAGAGAGAGAGAGAGGGAAAAAAGAAAAAGAAAAAGGCAGAGAAATGCTACTCTGATGTGGATCCATTGGGAGAGGACACACACAAACACACAGCGCTCAGTCTCCCTGTCTGCCTGATGCCCAGGTTGTCCTTGACCTTTGAGCCTCTTTGCCTATACCCATATTCATGTGCAGCGGGACTTGATCAAGAACATTACTGATTGTCTGGATGGAGAAACACATTCACACAGTATTCTGATGTGTCTGGAATGGAAATTTATGACACGGTGGTACACCACATCAAATTGTTTTCACACCAAAAAAATAGTATAAAAAATGCACATGAACATGTTTTCATTTTATTAACTGGACAGAACAGCTCACTCTCAACCATCTCTCTCTCTCTCTCTCTCTCTCTCTGTAATTCTTAAAGTAGCCTGCTGTTTGCCAAACCCATCTGCTTTGATTTTCAGATCTTGAGAATCCATTCCAAGCCTTGAAATGAAAAATGATGACTTCTGTCTCCTGCTCTCCGTTCTCCCTCGGCTCTCCTTTCCATTTATCTTTCTTCTCCACCTTTCCTCTTTCCACCTCTCCATTCATCCCCCCTCCTTCTTAAAGTCTTGACTGTTTTCTCCCCCTCCTTCTGTCTTTATTTAGATCTACACTGTCTCCTCTCCTACAAGCTGAAGGTGTGTGAGGTGTGAGATCCAGTCTTGGCGGAAAAAAAAAATCTCAGGCACAAGCACATCGCAAGACCTCTGGAAAATATTGTCGCTCCCAAAACACATAACTTGCGTTAACTGTTAGTTCGGATTATCCCCGTTTCACCCATTATTTCCAGCACACTTGTGCTTCATGGGGCTAAGAAATGCTTTGAGTGCATATTAGGAGGAATATAGAGCACTGTAAAAGTGAGATTGTAAAAAAATTAACTGCCACTTTATTGTCTAAGGAAACATACACTACATAAGCTAGTTACATACATTAATCAGCCACTACATTAAAACCACTCAAAGATAAAATGATTATTCTCTTATATTGACATAAGATTCTCTTATACTGACTTGTCAAAGGCTGGGATATACAAGGGTGACTATAGACCCATTGCACTGACACCCGTGGTCGCAAAGTGCTTTGAGAAGCTGGTCCTAAAGCACATAAATGATTGCCTCCCACCCAGCTTTGACCCCAACTAGTTTGCCTATAAGGCAAACAGGTCCACCGAGGATGCCATTTTCCACTGCCCTGCACCACCTGGAGGACCCTGTGACTTCAGTAACGATGCTTTTTAAAAACTTCAGCTCGGCTTTTAATACCATCATTCCAGACATCCTTAGAGCCAAGCTGGTAAACCTGGACTTCGATCCCGCTACATGTGCATGGATCACAAATTTTCTTACTGACCAATCACAATTTGTTAAGGTTGGCAACCGGAGATCATTCTCCCTTTCACTCAGCACTGGCTCTCCACAGGGATGTGTGCTGAGCCCTCTTTTATACACCGTCTACTCCAGTGACTGCACAAGCATGCATCCCTGTAACACCTTCATCAAATTCGCAGACGACACCACTCTGATGGGGCTCATCACTAACGATGATGACTCCGCCTACAGAGATGAGGTCCAGCGTCTGATAGAATGGTGTAATTACAACAATCTAACCCTCAACATCAGGAAAACCAAGAAAGTGATCATGGACTTTCGTAAGACAACAGCTGACCCTGCCCACCCCCCACTCTCCATAAACAGTGACTATGTGGAGAGGGTGTCCTCCTTTAAATTTCCTCGGGACCCACATCTCCGAGGATCTGTCTTGGACCACAAACACAACCATCCTAGTGAAGAAAGTTCAACAGCGTTTCCATTTCCTCAGGGTCCTGAGATGGAACAGGCTGCAGACTGACCTGCTGGTGGCGTTCTATCGAGCCACAATCAATGTGCTAGTACCATCCATCCCTGTGTGGTACGCTGGGTGTACGGCAGCTGACAAGAAGAGACTCCAGAGGGTCACGAGAACAGCAGAGAAGGTGATTGGCTGTCCACTCCCCTCCCTGATTATATAGTCCACCTCCATCCTAACCACCACCTATTTACCATCCTGTCCTCTGGAAAAAGGTTCAGATCCATCAGGTGCAAAATCAACAGACTAAAACATAGTTTCTACCCGTGGGCTGTCAGAACTCTTAATGCACCAGAACACTGCATGTGCGTGGTGTGCGTGAGTGTGGGTGTAAGTGAGCAAACAATTTGCTTTTTCTCCCACGCCTACTAACTATACTGTATGCAATATGTCGGCAATACCCAATAGTTTAAATTATTCTTAAGCAACTGTTTATTGTATTTATGATGCCCTTGTATACATCTCCCCCCAATATGATATAATATATACAATATAATGTTTTTAATATTGTTTTTATTTCTTGTACTGACACTTGTCACTTTCTCTTGCACCTTTGTTGTCTTGCTGGCTAATTTCGTTGTTCAAGGAAATCGTCAAAGACAATAAAAAGTCTAAGTCCAAGTCTATGAGCCTGAGAGTAAACAGCAGTAAACATCCTCAATCGCCGAACGAAAAAAAGTTCAAAAGTCAACCATCAGTTGGAAAAATCATCAATGCTTACAGTTTTCTGGGGTTCTAAAGGGCCAGTATTGGAACATTATCAGCTAAAAGATTCAACAATTAACAGTGCTCATTACAATAAAACACTTATTGAAGAGCTGATGCATACACTTCGGATTAAACGCAGGAGACTGATATACTGTACAAGGACGTTGCATGACGATGCCTTCTGCCCATGTTGTTAACATTCTGCAAAACCTTTCTTTTGAGGTGTTTAAGCATCCTCCCTATAGTCCTAATCTCGTTCCATCAGACTTTCAACTGTTTGGTCCCCTGTAAGCAGCCCCATGATAAAGAAGATTCACTTCTGATAAAGAAGTGAAGACAGCGGTGCATTTGTGGCTCGCAGATCAGCCTAAAACAAGTAAAGTGAACAATCAGTTCTCAAAGTTGATGTGCATAAGGATCTGTGAGACTTGAACAAGGGCCACATTGTGATGGTTAAAAAACTGGGTCAGAGCATCTCCAAAAACACCAGGTCTTCTGGGCGTTCCTGGTATGCAGTGATTGGTACCTACCAAACATAGTCCAAGGAAGGACAATTTGTAAGTAAGGCTCATTAGTCTACATGGGAAACAAAGGCTAGCCTGTTTGGTAGCCCAAAAACAGGCAATATTTGCTGATAAAAGGCTATGCTGGCTATGATAGAACACAGCTTGCTGTGTATGATGCTCTGTAGCCATTGACTTGCCAGAGTGCCCTGCTGATCCATGTCGACTGCTGAGAGCTCCTACAATGGGCACATGATCATCAGAACTGGACCATGGAGCATTGGAAGAATGTGGCCTGGTTTGATGGATCATGTTTTCTTTTACATCATGTGGATACTTGGATGTGTGTGCATCACTTACCTGGGAAAGAGAAGGCACCGCGATGCACCATGGAAAGAAGACATGCTGGTGAAGACATTGCTGCAGACCAAGCATTTCCTGATGGCAGCAGGATAATCCACCCTGCCACGCTGCAAAAACATTTAGGAATGGTTTGAGGAACATGACACAAGAGGGACCTACATAATATTAAGCAGATGATTTTATTGTTATGGCTCGTCTAGGTATGTAAATCAAAGTCAAGTTTTGACTGAAAAAAGGAATGTTCAAGCTTCTGGTTCTAACTGAATAGTTTTCATAGACAAGATCCTCCCATGAGATCACTAAACTCCAGCTGGAATGACCATGATACTCAGAGTATCCTTCCAACACACCTGGTATTGTTTGACTTTATAGAGTACAATTATTTATAATCCCACTATCTGGTGTGGGATAGTGGATGGTTTCCCATTTGAGTGGTTTTCCTCTTAAAGTTTCACCATGATGTTGTTTCAAGGAGTTTTTCCACACTGCTGTCACACCTGGCTTGTGAATTAGAGATCAAAATTCCCGATTCCCAGTTTAATTGGCCTAGTTCTCTCAGCATGGTGGGATATTATGGGAGACACATACAGTAGTGCTCTCACATCAATCACAGCTCTACAGCCAATCATGAACAGCTGTGAGCGAAAGGAGCGGATAGAGCTGTCCTTAGAATTTGTTATGCCACCCCCAACGGTGCATGACCGAGCAGTTTGAAAAGATGTGGTCGGTTGGCGTCAGGTGGTTCAGAGAAAATCCGCGATAGTCTTTAGCCCTTCTTGACTGACTGGTAGTGGTAGCCTTAATGTGGGAGCCCCCTAGTGACAGGGAAGAATTGGACACGACTAAATTGACAAGACCCCTTAATTTACGGCAGTTAGGGTGTTTTAATATTAGACACAATTGATTTGTTCCGTGCTCAAGAACGATTGCTCTTCCTCTCAACTCCCCCATCGGCTCCGTTTTTGGGTACGCTTTTGTGCCTTCATACATACATGGTACAGATCAGAAAATGAGATTAAAGCGTTCTATGTGCACACAGAGATTTCAGAGGAGCCTGACATTACTGATGACATCTTGTTTAAACAAGCGATCTACTTCTGTTCTCAGGTATGATTGCTTCCATATCTGATTCGATCCATGCCCGAGTGCTGAATTGTTCTCGTCCACCTTTTCTAGCGGACTCGGACACAGTTCCCGAGCCTGGAACGATTGTGTTATCACTGATCCAAATTTACCAGACTTTGGGGTCAAGTGTTCTTAGGCCCCTCAATTATCAATACATTGGGTGCCCTAATGTAAAAACGTCCTTAATTAATGACATTTTGGATTTCAGCTGTCCATGTTGCAAAAATGGCCCCCACTGATATAATACACAAGCATTCATTATACAGTATGTACAGCTGGTAAACATGTTAAATGTGTAGGTCATTAAATTTAGGATGGTATATCAATAGAATAGCTAATAAGCACATAATAACACTTTGTTAATGAGATATGCCAGAAGATAATAGCCAGACTGGTTCAAGTTGATAGCTAGTCTAGTCTAAGGATAGCTATTACTACAGTGGTAGCACTGTACTACTATTCTGTCATGCAGTTCAAGTTCCAGTCTTTATCAGAAATTATATCATCCGATTCCTGGTTGCGGCTCCTACTGTATGAGTGGAACCCCATGTGGTCTCCTGTTTTTTGTAGCCCATCCACCTTAATTTTTAAACATGTTTTGAGATACTTTTTTGCTCAGCATGATTGGAACATGGTGATTATTTGAACAATCAAAGCCTTTTTAAACATGTCATTCCTCAAACCAGTCTGGCCATCATTCTCCAACTGTTGTGCATGAGCATCCCATTATATGATGCTTGAAGGAAACATTAGCTGAAGTGCTTGAACCGTATCTACATGATTGTGTGATTAGATCAGTGCATTATTGAGCAGGTTTACAGGTTTCCAATAAAGTGGACATTAAGTCAACTTTCAAGTATTGTTTTCTATAGCTGCTGATGAGTCTTGTACAACAAATTAGAAACCATTCCTTCAAATAAAACGTAACATTTCTGGTATTTAATGCATGAACAATCCTCAAGTAATGGAGCAGCATATAAATTGGGTTGAGGTCAGGACGGGGTCGTTCCAAAACACTCTGTTATTGATTTACGTCTGTTTTCTTTGGCACTAATTATCTAATAACTGTACTGTAAATCTGAGTTGCATTGACACAATGCTAACCTTCCTTACATTTGATCTGGTAGGAGAAGTTGGTTTGGAAGAAAAGCAAGGCGAGAGACCAAGTAATGGAAGGAACGCGATGACTGTGACCAGTGTTTCAGAGCAGACTTTCAGAACGTGCTCCAGGAGTCCAAACAAGCCAGCCAAACCCGGCATAACCTTCTCTTTATCTCTAGATTCCTGAGGATCTTCTGGAACTCGAGCAGATTTCAAACTACTTCTAATCAGATTTGAAAGAGAGGATGAACAGGCGCCAACAAGATCATTCAGCAACCACAGGAGAGCAAGGTTTAAAAGAGAGATAGGGATGAGGGAAGAGGGAAAGAGAGACGAGAGAGGGAGGGTAGAGAGCGAGGAGCAGACAGGAAGGGTTAGGAGGGTGCTTTAATGAATTAATGACTGCTCTCTGTCTGTCTCTGCTGCAGACGGAGGGGAAAAGAACAGCGTCGCTGATGAAATAATAAATAAACACATGAATAAGAGAAGAGATATACATGATGCACAGCATCATGCAGGGGAGGGGGGTGCAGCAGAGAGGGTCTCTCTCTCTATCGCTCTCTCTCTCTCTCTCTATTTCTCTCTAGTTCCATCTCCTGGGTGATGGGCTCTAACACAAAGCAGCTGGAAGTGCTGAAATATTTAGCACTGCACGGGGAGAAGGTGAATGCTAATTCCAGGCGGTCTTGTCGCTCTGCGTCGCAATCCTGTGACCTCTGCTCTCCCTCGACCTTGGGCCGAGAGAGCCGAAACGACATCGAGCATAATAATAAGCTTGGCACACTGGCTGGCACAGACAGCAGGGCATCATGGCGCCATAAGTAATAATAAAAAGATTGGTTCCTATAGTAACAAGAGTACTCACTCACTCTCACGCATCTTCTATACCGCTTTATCCTGTATTCAGGGTCGCGGAGTAACAAGAGTATATGATAAATATAGACAAGCTTATAGATATATTTTTTTTTTCTTGGTATATTTGTATAAATGAATGAACAGCATGAAAAAGACATTCTGTTTTCTATCATGTGGCAGATAAGTAAACAAACTGAAGATGTGGTAAAGAGGGATGGACAGAGACAGGAGAAAAAGAAGGGGGGAAGAGTGGAGCGGAGGTGGGCTGGGAGAAAGAGTCACACTGCTCTAGGACATGATTTATGGGTTGGAAGACGTGGCACCGCCCTCTCCACCGCCACTATAATCGGGCTCTCGGAGACTGGCTCCAAAGAGTCTACTCGGGCTCCTGCAAGGACTCTATACACACGCACATGAACATGCACATGACCCGGGAATCCACTGTTTGTTCAATCAAACAGACTCCCAAAGACAGGGAAATGCAACAGAGGAACAGAAGAAGGGAGAACTGACGAACAATAGGTGCTGTGTTATGCGATGTGTGTTTCTCTGCCCAAATGTTTGACCCAAAATGCATTCTGTCATACAAATGCACACACAGCATACGATTGTAAGCCGGAATGAAAAAGTAAACAAAAAAAGTGTGTACAAATAATTGCCAGTGTTTCAAATGCATTCTTTTATAGATGTTTTATAAACTCTTAGGGTTTTTTTTAAGTCAGCAAAAGAACACAGAAATCATTGTATTTCCCCCCCCCCCCATCATCAAAGAAATCTTTTAGAGGACAATTGACAAAGCACTGCTGAAGAACCATGAGTGGCCTTGCAGAGAGCGGAGTACCTCCTCAAGTCATCATTTATCCACTCCTCCATCCATACATTCCTTTTCTATACCACTTATTGTGTGTAGGGTCAGGGGGCCTTGAACCAGAAGACAGGATAGGTACTGTATCGTTGTAGGCCTCAAACATGCACACACACTTACTCAGTCATACACTACGATTGGAAACAATTTGGAATTTGGAGTTTTTCAGAAATTGTTGGGTTTCCTCTGGGTCCTCAAGTTTCCTCAAGCATTCCAATGACCTGCAGAGTAGGCTACTTGGCCTTTCCAAGTTGCTCGTAGTGTGTGAGTGAGTGTCTTAATAAGAGTGTGTGTTTCTACGGCCTGTGATGGATTGATACCCCTCCCAGGGTGTACCCTACCTGTATGACCTGAGATAGGCTAAGTGTTATAGCGAATGAGTGAGTGATAATCTTGTGTATTTTGGACTGTGAGAGGAAACCAGAGTACCTGGTGGAACCCATCAAGCATCTCGAGAACTTGCAAACTCTACGCACACCCCCCAAAAACCCCAACCCTGTGAAGGTGCAAGGCAAAAGTACTAACAGCAAAGCTGCCATGTTGGCTACCATGATGCCATTATTTGTGTGGCTTCACACCTCCAGGGACTGGGTTCGATTCCCACCTCGGGACCTGTGTGCATGGAGTTTGCATGTTCTCCACATGCTTGATGAGGTTCCTAGATGGATGGATGGCTGGATGGATGGATTACTTTGAATCACATTATCTCAGTCTAGCATTAGCAACTTATCCGCAATATTGTACAAAATTCACACATTTCAAGTCAGGTTTTCTTGTGCATACGGTAGATATAAAAAGTCCACAGATTCACGTGGGAAGAAGGTGGTGCACAGGAGGTTCTGTGTGAAGTTCCAGGGTAGATCTAAAGTATTTTTGCAAAGAAGGACAGAATAACACAGAAAAACTAAAATCAAGGCGTGCTACATTAGTAGATTTTTAACTTGATGTTGTATATGTCCACAAACAGACACATTTTTATTTTTCATTTTTGTTAATAATTTGTTGATGGTTGTATCACAGTGATGGATCAGGCGGTTGAGCCTATGTGTTGCTGATCAGACGTTCAGGGATTCAAGTCCCCAATGAGTCGCCGTTGTTGGGACCTCGGGATACACCCCTACCTGTACAACCCTGCAGTGCTGCCCCCGAGCCAGGGTAGAAGGTGGGACTGTCACATCAGGAAGGGCATCCAGTGTAAAACCTGTGCCAGATCTTGTAGATAAAAGGGACAAAGTAAAATAATAAAAATAATAAATGCTATCACAATGTATATAGTATATAAGACTCGTCCATCCATCAGATGGATGGACGACATTCTTTATTTTTAATGAAAATGTGTACGAGTCTGGGGAAATCCCTTCACGTGGTGAGATTTTTGACATTTTCCTGGATGGCTCATTCCACATTTTTCCAATATAGCTCTAAACTACAGGCTTAACCGAGTTTGCATTTGCACATACAGTATTTGAACCACAAGTATTGTATATAATAACCCCTCAAAATCCAAAATTCCATCACGTTGTAACAATCTCTCATTTTTTCCACTATATTTGTTGAACTGATTCTGTATGGAACATGATCTTTGGACGAATATAATGTGATGAATAAAAATTAAAATTTGCATATTTTTTTTAATGAACAAGTCCTATTTTTGTTTTTGTGTCAACATATGGTTTAGGCAGCAAAACCCATACTTCCTGAATATTTTTTTTCTTTTCTTTTCTTTTGACTGAAAGAGTTTTCCCAGGCTGTCAGACGTATACGCAGCTGTAAATGACAAGCAGCAAAATTTAATTAGCATACATTTTGTGTTCATTTCATTCAAACTATAGCCTGGCTCCCCTACCCCAGGCCTCTTGCTTTTTGTGCCATGTATAATATGTGTACTTAAAGTGAAGTGTGCACTGAATAGTGTATGTATTCATTTTCCAGGCAGTTCACCTGCATGATTTCAATCTGCCTAGTGAAACCATGTGGAGTTTGTCTGGGCCGAGATACTCAGGGGTCCTCGTTCTGGCACTCTAAAAGCCTTTGAAAATGGGGTGGTTCTGCGCGTGCACCCGGGAGCGCGTGATGATGTGTGTGTGAAAGAGAAAAATTAAAAGACGGAGCACGAGTGAGAAAGCAGGGATAATTGAAATGAAAGTAAATTATGGCGCCCAAGACGCAGTTCCATGCTGGGGCTCAAGACAGCACAAAGCCCTGATTATATTTATTGTGTATTCACCATAATGTTCCAGCAATAAATGAGCATTAAGGATGGAATAATGTGTGTTCACGAGAACAGAGCAGAGCGATCCTGTCCGGCCCATTCAGAAAGTAATTCAAACATCTCCAAACGTACAATGTAGGTAATCTTATCCCGAATATGTTTATATAGCATGAATAAATTCACAATTTACAGTTTTATAGTTAGTTTACTAACAGTGCTAGTTTACAGCAGAGCAAATTAGGTGACTTTTCATTTACATAAGGAACGACTTACAATGATATCAATGAGATCAATTAACGATAATACACTAAAGACTACTATTTATAACAGTTAATAATAGTAATAATAATAATAATAATAATAATTATACATGCATTAATGTTTATTCCCACCCAACACCTACATAAGCTCAGGCTGATCATACAACAAGTAGAAACCACTAGGAAGCCAAAGAATTCCATCAAATTTACAGTTCGATTAAATAGTATTTCATTTATATTGCGAGTTTAATTTTAATTCGATTCAATTGAAAAAGAAATATCAATTCGAGATATAACTGTAATTTTATTAATGTAAAAAATGTACAGCTTTATCAAGTTATCTCTGATGAGGAAACCAGCAATGTTGAGGAAAACACTTTAAGAAGAACGATGAGGGGCGTTCAAATCAAACCAGGACTTTTGATTGTCAACAATACCAGAACACAGTTATGAAAGTAAAAACTCCCGTTATTTCTCTCTATAATCCCCTGCTACACTAATGCACTAATCCCAGCTTTTGAATACCATCGAGGAAAGTTTACTCAGTGTGTTAGAGCCATAATTAGACTTCACGTCTAAAACGCTGGCCTCCCAGGAACTCCTTCAATAGCTCAGTGTTGCCTTGTTGCGCATGTTGTCTGAAGCCTATCCCAGGAGACTTAGGGCACGAGGTGTGGTACACCCTGGACAGAGTGCCAATCCATCACAGGGCACACACATACACACACTCACACAGACGGAGTCTAATCTGCATGTCTTTGGACTGTGGAAGGAAACCAGAGTACCAGGAGGAAACCCACCAAGCACGGGGGAACATGCAAACTGCATGCACACAGAAACGGGAATCGATCCTGGATGGAAATCAAACCCGAACCCTGAAGGTGCAAGGCGACAATAATTAACCACTAAGCCGCCATGCACCTGGTGACAAGTTATCCGTCGATTTTAAAGGCACAGGCGTTTCCTTGCTAAATGATCACAGGAATGAACTGCAGTGGGCTTTGATGTCATGATGATCCTCGTTCGGGATCGTCCGGCTCCCTTTAAAATGTTTGCACCATTCAAATGTTTGACTGTGGCTACAAGTCTCATTACCGTACTGTGGCTCGAAGTATTCTGTAAATTCGGTCGACTTGAACACCTCATGTAATATTAAAAGGGGAAGTAAGTCAATATTAATAAGACATAGATAGGATTAAGCCAAATCTAAGGCAAGAGTCCATTACAATTGGGCTATAGGCTATATCAAATGTATTTTTATATGAAAACCTTTAATAGGGAGTTCAGATTCAATAAGACTTAAATGAACTTGAACAAACTACAGTATCTAATGCACACCAGTTTCCAACAAGTCAGAACACAGCTAGTACTGTACAAATGATTATTCTAACTAATATTCCAACAATATACACTTAGTTGATCAAATTGAACATCACGATCACTGGCACCTGTTTTATTTGTAAAGAACAATGTTAAAACTCTTTATTACACCTTTAGTAACATTATAATTTTATAAGATTTAGAATGACACTTAACACTCAGACAGATTGAAGAAATAAATTATTGAATGAAGATATTAAGATGACATTGTAGATCAAAAGCGTTGATCACATCTTCGCTAATCAGTAGAATGACTGTTATTTATTTATTCATTTATGATCGAGACAGCACGTGTAGGTTCCATCACCATCAACAGTCACAGTCTGCAAAATGAAAACAGATCCTTTCCACTGCCCCTTTGTCACTCATAAACATAACAATCACGTTGTGAGCGCGAGACAGAGTGATTCCTGCCCTGTGGAGCACTAAATCCAATGATTGCGCAACATCCAAACCAAAAAAAATGCAGAAGAAGATGATTTCTCTTCAGAAGTACGTAGTAAGCATTATAATAGAATGTAAAAATGATTTTTTTTAATCTTTAATAAGATCTTTATAAAGAAAACGGTAAAAGGGTGTGGAGGTAAATAAAAACCCGCCATGTTTGTTAAACCTGAGACTGTAATTCACATGTTTATTACTTTAAATAGACTTTTTATTTATTCGTCTATTTAGTTTTATCCGCCATAACATTATGATGAGCCTTCTCATATTGAGTAGGTCCAAATCTTTGACACCGAAACAGTAATTACCTGTGTATTCTAACACCATTCTATCACAACTAGCATTACCCTTTACCCAATTTGACCTACAGAAGCTCTTCTATTGGATCGGACTTCATGGGCCAACCATCAGTGAGCCTTGGCCACCCATGACCATGTCGCCAGTTCACCAGATTTCTTTCTTTCCTGGTCTGCAGACATACAAAGAGTTTTCTATAGTCTGATTCAATAGAAGACCTACTGAAGGTTAAGATAGATAGTGTTGATACATGATTGAGTTCTTACTTTTTCTTTTTTTTTTTTCTTTTTGTTGCGGATTCTGAATTACGACTTTTAATTCAACCAGAATTCGGAGAAAAAGTCGGAACTCTCCTTTTTTTTCCCCATGGTGGTCCTAATCCTCTTCCGTAGTTTACGGTCGTTTGATGTAGCACCATGAAAAATGTTGTTTTGTTCCATTATGTTCTCTTCTTATTGCATATGTTTGAAATGACGATAAAAGCCACATTACCTTTATGTGTATTTTCTTACGTTGATAATGTTCATGCTTTTTCAAGTGTTTCACCGCTGAAATCCAAAAGATTCCACTTTTAAACATCAGTCAACAGCAATTAAGCTGATAATCTAATCGAATATATGGAAAACAGGATGGTTTAGTTGTGTTAGCCAGTTTATAGCCACTGATCCTGATCATCATGATGACAACTCACAATCTCCCAGTGATATGGTGTCAGACATTTGTCTTTGTTCATTACTAAGGAGGACAGCACTGCTTCCTATTAGCATCAGGTGAAACCCATAATCTGTCTATTACTGGCAAGGAAACAATCCGAGTTGCGGTGAGAATCAGTATTTATTCATGGTCCTAATTGATTGGCAGTATGTCTAGCCTGAAATTTGAGCTGCATAATGTCTGAGATATGAAAAATTAATATCGTAGACAACACAAGATTTCTTTTAATAACCGCAAGAGCAGTACCCACACTGCTCTCATGCAGTGATTATAGCACAAACTCAGGCATTCCTCTTTTATGAACAATAGCCTACTAGGAGAGAAGGCCTGAATAGGGTCGTGTCCCTTTATTGAGCGGAGACACGGGACTGACTGGGACAGACACTTGGCATGGAGAACATTTTGGGTGGAGGGCTTGAATCATAGCAGAGACAGTCACAAAGGATTAAGAGACTAAGAAATATTGTTTTCCAGATTGTTATGTTCTACGCGTAATGTTCCCAATGTTCCCAATATGCAACGTCTGGATGGAATGACTGTGCTTTAGCTTCTCTCTCTCTCTCTCTCTCTCTCTCTTTCTCGTTCTCTCTGTGTTTGTGGTAATGACTTACACATGTTTTCATTAAGACCCTTGGCACTTGGCATAACTCTCTTTCCCCCTGCCGTTAATTGATATAGCTCGCTGAGCTCTGATGTGGTTGAGAGGGGAGGAAAAGAGCTCAGAGCGAGAGAGAGGGAATGACACAGATGTAGAAACGGTGCAGGCACTTGCAGTGTGACAGAGAAACTTTGGCTTTAGCTTCCCAGAGCATAAAGTGGAGACAAAAAAAACTGCATATCTTTGTTTTATGGTTCTATCTTGCATTTTAGTAAATGGGAAATATGGAAAAATAAATGATTATGTTATTATTATTATTATTATTATTATTTTGATAAAACATTTTGAAAAAAAAAAATCTTACATTGAAAAAAAAGTTCATAAAAAAAATCATAAAAATCTGAAAGTAATTTTATCAATTCATTTGCTATACCGCTATTCCAGGAACATGGTTCAGAAGGCCTGGAGACTTTCCTGGAGAGGGTGCCACATGCACACACACTCACACCCCCCACTCAAACCACAGGCAATCTGGGAACGGGAATCATCGGGGAGAACATGCAAACTCCACGCACACAGACCCGAGACGCGAATCGGAAAAAATGGCTAACCTATAACCATAATATGCTCACATTTTTATTATTGTTTATTGTTTATTTAATGGGATCAAAGAGATAAGAGCAGAAGAGATACATTTTTATACAAAACCGGAATTTGATCTTACAGTAAGTAAGCCTTCTTATGTAATAACCTTCTGTGTTTAATAGCCACACCAAACCTGCTGTATAGAAGCCCTTTCTGACATGTGATGTAAACCTACAGTATAATAGACATCTATATAGGCTTATACCACCACATTCCAGCTTAAAGACTGCTTGTAATCTTTGACAGCAAGTCAACATTATATCATAGTAAAGTAACAAGCAGTAGAAGTTTGTGGATATAAAATTGAGTTATGACGTTTTATATTAGAACTTTATAGGATCTGACTTGGTAGCTGAGTGCACTGCTGCTTCGGGTGTTACTGTATATAAAGGCGATTATGTGGCATCATTAAAATTGTATTTATTTAAACAACAAATAAAAAATATTCATATATGAAGTGAGTTCAAGTCAAACTGGGATTTAACGTGAAATTTCTTGTAAATAAAGACGTAAAGCACAGAACGATGATCCCAGCCGCGGTGGCTCTGAGCCCAATGCAGGCATTTCCACCAATGTTCATTGAAAATCGACAGATAACTTGACGCCAACTTGCTTAAAAGATATAGTATGTGGGAAGTGCACATGCAAACCTTCATAAATACCGCATGCACATTACAGGAATTCGGCTGGTCAATTCTGACCTTGCTTTAAGCCAATTCCACATGTTCCACAGGGCCATTGAAGGAGTTCCTGGGAGGCCAGCGTTTCATACATAAAGCATGCAGTCCAATCATGGCTCCTCAAGTCCTGGCTTGACTTGAACGCTCATCATATTTTATTAACTTCCTCTTGCAGGACACTAGCAGAATGTAAATCACATATTCACAATCAGTATAAACAAATAATTGCACAAGTCTGTTGTAAGATTAGTCCAGACCCAGTTGGGTTTCTGTTTGTAGAGGATTGTAACTGTATGTTCAGCTGCTGGTGAGTAGGGTGATGAGAAAAGGGAAGTGTTTGTTCATATATATTCAGAGAAATCTCAGTCTGATGAAAAAGCGTATTTATTACAGCTCATGTTTCTGGAGGCTATTATATAAATTGATATTTGAGATTTATGTCAGCTATCAAGAAGGTCTTACATAGGTATCAAAAAGGCTTATGAAGAACATCCTTAAGAAAAAGCTTTCTATGAATTCTTAGAAATCTCTTGCTAGCAATTTGAACTCACTTTCTTCAAAGGCCAATTCAGTGGTACTTAAGTGTCCTTACAAGCTATTATTCGAGAAGGCCCTGGACTGCCACTTCACTTAATACATATCTTAATAAAAAGGCTTGCTTATTTTATGGTTTTCCTTTTTTTCTTATTGTCAAGAAGCTGGCATTGAGCTGAATTGTGGAATTTCTCTCCTGCTCTCCGGCCTGTTCATAACTTCATGTTCTTATGACTATACAGTTAAAATCATGTCTGATTCTCTTCAAGACTGTTGATGAGGCATCTGTGTGATCAGTTTACCTTACAGCCTTCATTAGTCTTAATAATGAGCAAAGACAAACCCGGGCTTGGGCATCACTGACCTCTGACCTTTAGGCTCTACAGAGGGTGCGAGGGAGAATGGCTGGGTAAAAAGACCAGCAAGCGGACAGAGCATACACACACACACACACACACACACACACACACACACACACACACACACACACACACACACATTCAAGTTCCCTTCAGGTGACTTGGAGCAGGAAATAAGAGACAGGAGTGTGACCAGCCAGCTGTATGTCAGCCAGGCCCTCCAGCTACACAGAGTGACCTGATACAAATATGTGCGTGTGTGTGTGTGTGTGTGTGTGTGTACACACTAAGTGTGTGGGAGGAAGAAGAAAGAACCCCCAAACTCACTAGATTTGCCCCATTCTATGCATCATGGGACACTAATTATGATTAGATTTATATGTAAATACACTATGTGGTGGTCAAAAGTATACGGACAACCAATCAATTACACTTGTTTATGCGTGTTGATTGCGCGACGTGTTTCCATTGCAGATTTCTCCACCCCTCCCCCATACTTTTGGCCACATGATGTAAGTAAGCACCATTTTTGTTAATATATTAAATCAATGCAAAACTAAATTTATGATAAAGCCGATTAAAGCTTTTCATCACTTTGTTGTTTTAAAGAATTTACTCACAGGAACATCTGATTGGTTTTCCTTGGCTGTCACACAATAGGATGTAATAGAGTGGACCTAAATTATAAATAGAGTCAAATTGGGGTTAAAATTTTCATTTATATTGCAGGCATTGTGCTTAGACCGAAACCAGTCTTTTCTGTCTGTATGTCTGTATGTCTGTCCAGCCAGACCACATATCGCAGCATCACACAAAACTGTCTGGACCGAATTTAATGAAACTTTGCAGTTCTTCAGTATGTGCCTGAAGTTCAACCTGTGCCATAAATTAAATCTAAATATCGAGGAGAAGTAATGTTATAAGCAGTTATGTGTCAGATTATAAACTGCAAGTTTTGACAGCGTACTGCACGTGCGTCAAACTGTGGGCGCGTCTTAAATTGACCACTGGACAGAATTTTATGAAACTTTTTAAAATTTGTTTAACCTGCACCATAATTGAAATCTAAATGTTGAGTAAAAGTAAAGTTATGAACAGTTGTGTGCCAGATTTAATGATCTAGGTAAAAATTTTAAAGTTACTAATAAACAAAATGTAAACAAACACCTGCACCAATAGATATTAATTAGAAAATCTAAACTGAATATTTTTATTGGGATTAGGATTTATATTTTGACTTCTGAAATAGAAGTGCTGAAGTGCTATAATAATAATAATAATAATAATAATAATAATAATAATTATTATTATTATTATTATTATTATTATTATTATTATTATTATTATTGATATTATACCAGTGGTATACTTATTACTTTATAATATTAATACTAGTATATCATACTAATACTATAATATTAGTAATATTACTAATCATGACCTTGAATTATGAAATATTAGTTGCTTGAAAAGAAAATACACACACACACACACACACAAACACAAGGGATAAATTACTGGCGTATGACAGTCTCTTGAAGTTTGGGTATTCTTGGCAACCAAATGTAATCCAATTAGACTCACAAAATTAGCAGCCACATGAAAGTGACTGTATTTATCTGAGAAACCGTATATCACTTTTGTCACAAAACCTTCTGTTCCATTTATAATCTGTCCTCTTTCTGTGCTTCAGCTCTGTCGCGGTCTGTTTAATGTATAAGGTGGCTTTATTTATTTATTTATTTATTTATTTTTGATAACATGCATTACCGGTGATGGTATTAGATGGAAGAGCTAAAATCTAATATGTCAAGTGCTTGACGGTGAAACTATTAAGCTTAAGCAGTGCATTATATCACATTGATGCGGGGTAAATTATTAGACACACTCTTAAAGCCAGACAGGCAGCTGCATTCATGAATTCAAAGCTGAAATGCTATACTGGGTTCATGCCATGTTTCCGTCGAACACAGGAAAGAAATAAAAGATATAACTCTTTCGTTTGGTAAAAAAAAAATTCACATTTTTGTCGACTTTTGGACTCAGTAAGTTTGGAACAAAAATAGATTCATGAGTAAATAATCCACCGTGTTCGCATTCATTACACCAACGACTATATCTTTCACATCAGCTTTCTCTATTACTTGTAAACACGCCATCAGGATGTTTCATTAAAGCATATTAACTTAAAATAAAACTACAGTAACAGCTTCACTTCTTTCAACCATTCAGTGTGTTTGTCTTACAGCTATTGGTGGTGCAGTTCTTTGTTAGGCAAAAATATTCAACCCTTAAGGGCACCTACTGTGCAAAATTCTCCTTTTAATCATTTTTAGACTTTCAATTGGTTGTCCAAGGATTTTTGTCTTTTCTTCTTTTAATATCCACTGCTAGGGGTCAGGCGTAGCTCAATGGTTAAGGCATTGGACTACGGTTCGGATGGTCCCAGGGTCAAATCCCATGACCACCAAGTTGTCCCTGAGCAAAGCCCTTAACCATCAACTGCTCAGATGTATAATGAGATAAAAATGTAAGTTAGCCTGGTTAAGGGTGTCTGCCAAATGCCTAAATGTAGAAGATTTCTTCCCTATTGTGACATCATATAAGAATATACCCTTCTGAAAACCTGCATTCACTTGAGATACATTATTATTTAATTATTGATTGGTACAAATTCTAATTAAGGTGTTTAAGACAAAAAAACTGGACATAAAATTTCCCGTAAAATGAAGATGTAAACTCGATTGACATTGACAAAGAACCGAGTCTCTTAGATGCAGTAAAAGATTTGAACGGAGCAAAAGTTTTAAAGAAGGCCTTCCGTGAATTACCATCCCAGCCAAGGAGGGATCATGAACGCGGGAACATTTAGAGAATGAAATGTCTTTGAAATTCTTGAAATCCTACAATAACGTGGAAGAGAACCATCGGTCTGTGGGAATTGTACGCACAATCATTCACCAACACCACTTGCACATTACAGGAATTCGACTGGAAGTTATAGCCACATTTTCTGTACAGTCCTGACTTTACGCCAAGACATTTCCACATGTTCGGGCCATTAAAGGAGTTCCTGGGAGGCCAGCATTTCATATATGAGGCAGTCTGATCATGGCTCTGGTGTAGTAAGAAAAATTTTCTCGCCTGCCATGTGGAACGCCTGGGTTCAATTCCCACCCGAACCTCAGCCACTGGATGCAGTTCCGGTCCCAAGCCGGGATAAAATGGGATGGTTTGCATCAGGAAGGGCATCTGGCGTAACATCTGTGCCAAACTGATGTGCGGGTCAGATGGTCCGCTGTGGCGACCCCTCAAGTGGAGCAGCCAAAAAGTCCAACAACAGATAGTGTAGATGTAGTGGAGTTTTTACTGTTGCTGTACAATTAAAAGTCCCAGTTTGACTTGAACACCCCTCATCATTCTAACTAAGTCATTTCTACACTACCACCAAATAATGAGCGCTATCACATGCCTAAATAGCTATAACACAATAAACCAGCACTGATAGCAACCTGCACCAACACGATCCTCACACACATAACTCTCCAGCCTGTAATTATACACCACTATCTCTTTCACCCAGTACTTCAGCCCTCGCTTTGTGTCAAAACCAGCCGTATTGTGCGTGTTGAAATCCCCCCCGTCTCCCCCTGACGCAGTGTGTGTGATGTGCGGGCCCCTAACATCAGGGCCCCTTCTGATGCCTCTGCCGTCGCTGCCTCGTTTTACGCTAAATTAATCGACATCAATTGGCTGAACAGATGAAACGCTTTAACGGTTGGACAATTCCTCCTGAAAAACAAAAAGGACTGGGCAGGAGAACAGAGAGAGGAGGGAAAGTTGCAGCGAACATAAAAAAGGGAGAACCAGAGATGTCTCGTAAAAAATCAAAACCCAAAGCAAAACGGAAACTGAACGGCTTTGGCTTTTAGATATTCCCTTTTAAAAGTGAAATTCCTTCATAACCCAGAGCCTATTTAAGGATCAGGGAGGAGAAGGAGGAGGATGAAGAAGCCACATGCGTGAGAACGGAGGGAAACTGTAAAAGAAACACGAACTTGCGGTAAATGGTTCGTTCAGATGGGTGGAGGAGACAAGGCAGAGCTCCTTCTGCACCACTAGCCCCCCCCCCCTTTTTTTTATATATTAGTTTATATGCATGAATAATAAGGGAAATAAAAACCGAAGATAAGTGTGTATGTGTGGCTTTAGTATATGTATGCGGTGTACAAGCATGCAGATGCCGGAGCTGGTCCGTTGTAGCGCGTGTGCAGATGTGTGGAGGTGAAGTAAACTCCCACTGCCATCTCTCTCTCTCTCTCTCTCTCTCTCTCTTTGTCTCTTTGTGTGTGTGGCAGGTGTTTGGGGTGGATTGAGGTGAACAGGCCTGAGGGGAGGGAGAGGAAGAGAGATAGTGAAAGTTCAGACTGGTTCCTCGTTGGTCCTGGGGGACTTTCGTCTCCAGCAGTTTCGACAGACGAGATTGTGACTTGAGTGTATAACTCAGTGTTATGTAAACACCTTGCCGTGGAAAGTGTATATAATGTAATTCCATCAGGATTGGATGCACATATGTTTATCGCAATACTTCTAGTTGTTTAATATTGTCAGTATACAGTATACTGTGTATATATACATACATATATGTGTGTATATATCTGCGATGGATTGGCACCCTGTCCAGGGTGTCCCCCGCCTCGTGCCCTAAGCTTCCTGGGATAGTGACCCTGAGTACAGGATAAAGTGGTATAGAAGATGAGTGAGTAAATGATATATATATATATATAATATACACATAATTCTGACAATATCCTAGAACATTATGGTTCCTATAGAAACTTAAATGAGATTTATATAACAAATTAAAGCCTTAAAGTCTAACATTAAGGACATTTTAACAAGCGGTTTTATTTAAAAAAGATGAAAATGAAATGATCTATAGTCGAGGTTTATTTCACATTTATGAACAGAGGCTCCACAACAGCGACTTGAAAGACGGCCGTTCCTTTATAGTATTCTGCCATGGAGAAAGTCCTCAGGATAGAGGACTTTTCTGCTTTGTGGTTTCTCAGTAACATGAGAAGCTCAAATTTTTTTGTCTGAGGAACTGAGAGACAGAGAGAGACAGAGAGAGAGAGTGAAAGAGAGAGATGGAGAGAGATAGAGACAGAGTGAGATAAAGAGAGAAGGAGAAAGACAGAAAAAGAGTGAATAAAAGAGAGAGAGAGACAGAGTGAAAGAGAGAGACAAAGAGAGAGAGACAGAGAGAGAAAGAGAAAGACAGAGAAAGAAAATGAACGAAAAAGACAGAGAGAGAAAGAGAGAGATGTTTGTAGTAACCTTGTGGATGTTTCACAACAATAAATGTTACTTCAAAGAGACAAAAATGACAACAT
This sequence comes from Clarias gariepinus, assembly GCF_024256425.1. Lineage (NCBI taxonomy): Eukaryota > Metazoa > Chordata > Actinopteri > Siluriformes > Clariidae > Clarias > Clarias gariepinus. The sequence continues at coordinate 14,063,138 of NC_071127.1, read as the reverse complement.
TCTTTGATAAATGTAACAAAATGGAATCATCAAATTGCGGAGGTGTAAGAGGAATAAAACACTTCAAAACCTTGCCTTTTTTTATAAATACAAACCCTACAGTATGTAGTCACTTAAAATTGAAATATGTACATACAATATGTATGAGCGTAATCCTATATGCCCCTGCCTTTCTTTCTTTCTTTCTTTGTTTCTTTCTTTTATCCATCTTCTTCATTAGGAACTCAAGCGGCTCAACTTACAAACTCCGCCGAGGTGGCCCTACCCTTCAAGACCATCTGTCTTTGTGTGTCTTCATGAGTAGGGACCGTTAGACACTCTGGGCCCATGCCAGAATGCCTGCTGCTGTGCCATTCTGTGCCACTCTCGCACCACCCCCCCAGCACCCCCCACCCATCACGTCCTGCGTGCATCTGTATGCCAGTCATGATTTGTGTCTGGGTGGGTTGAGGTGGATGGGTGGGTGGGAGTGCGTGCTCGCGCGTGTGCGCGTGTGCAGTTCCTTTAAGAGTGTGGGAATCAGGACACACATACACACTCATACCGCTTGGGCCCCTATTTTCACACATTCCTGAGGAGGGCATATTGAGCTCATTAACGATACTAACTACAATGCCTCTTTGTACTGGGGAATGGGATTTGAGGAGGCGCCAAATTGCCTCAAGTGTCTAGCGCGAGCATGCGGGTGTGTGTGTGTGTGTGTATATGTGTGTGTAAGCAGGGAAAACGGAATGCAACACACTTTAAGCATTGTGCTCCACAGACATGCATTAGCAAGCAGGTTTTCGGATTCCGCCATTCACGTTTGTCCTGGGATGATCCTTTTTTTTTTTTTCCGCCCGAACCGATTTCTACTCGAGCTTTAATGTTCCTCGTGTCATTTTGCATTTTGTTCACTGGTGCAGCAGTTAATAAATACATGCATCATTATGCGTCTGCTTTCAATCATACATAGCTGCCCAAATCTGTTTTTTTTTTGTGTGTGTGTGTGTGTGTGTGTGTGTGGCATTAAGTTGTCATAATCATACCATCAAAAAAAAAAAAAAAGAAGACATGGTGAGATAATACACAAGCAATCCTGGGATTTCGCAACATGCTCTTCACCCACCCTCTGTCTGTCTCATCGTGGCCCCTCTGAGTCCTTTCCTCCAGCAGAGAAAAGGGGGTTGAGAAAGAAGGAGGGTGAGAACGCACCCCGGTTGTCGACAGCCTTTTCCTCCTCCAGTGCTGGAAAGAAAAGGTTAAAAGGGGCCGTCTTTCAAGCGCTCTTCATCGTCTGTGCACCTGCATTATTTATGCGCTTGTTACTGTAATCAAAAATTCTTATTTATTTGGAGGGGTTGTTGGGGTAGAAGCAAGAGGCAAGAGGGAAAAAAAAAGAACACACACACACACACATATGGATACACACACCCACGCACACAACTTCCCTGTAAGTCTCTTGCTTTTCATGTGAAACGAGATGCCGCTGTGTTGTCCCCAGGGTGGGGTTCTACAGCACGCTCCAACGCACACACTCTCTCTCTCACACACACACAAACACAAAAACACTCACACATAAACTTATTGAAGTCTGAGTACAAACACACACACACATCATGCATATTAAAATTCTCCAACTTTATGATGGATGTACACTGCCAGTATGCTGCCTGTCCCCCGGGGTGAGGTCCAACCACACACACACACACACATACGCTTAAGCAAACTTAATGATTAGTCTTCGTACAGTGGCACACACACACACACACACACACACAAGTAGAGTCAAAGACTCCTGCATAACAACAAGAACCACAATCTGCATAGTGAACATACTTTCTCAAAGTTGGGCAGCTTGATCGGGACGTGATGCAGCTCTTACTGGTGCAAGCACGGGCATGCGGAGGAAGCGCCGATTCACTAATGAACAAACACTGTGTTGAAAGATTGAAAGACTGAGAAGGTCTCATCAGGATCTGGATCCGTCCAAGGAAGCAGGCCTTCCTAATCGAGCAACTTTTGCTTATGGCCTCAAAAACAAGGACGTATGGAAGAAACTTGTTCTGTCGTTTTGGATTTTCCGTGTAAGAACATTGCACACGTGCTTGTGTGTGCACGCTTTTGCACGTTTCTCCTCCAGCCACTCTGCTGCAGCTGACTCGGGCGATGAGCAAACGGATCGGCTCGCACCGCTGGAATCCTGTGTAACACCACAGACTGGATTTTTTTTTATTCCTTCTCTCCTTCCACAGCCGCAGCCACAGGACCGCTAATTTGTTGCAAACGGCCATCAGTTTCCCGAAACTGCTGGCCCCCGAAACCTCCCGCGCCGGGGTGATTATTGCGTGTGTCACACTCATCAACAGCAAGCCTGCTGGCGATCGCAATACCTGCACGAACACATCCGTTTCCTTGTTTACACATTTACGCAGCGTCATGAAGTCGCTGATCCGCAAATGGCGCCGTTCCAGGACAGGATTAAAGCAAGACACCTGTTCCAAAACAGAGCGCTATTGGTCCAGGATTAGGCCTCTTATAAGGAGGGAGATGGAGACATTCTGCACTTGATGCGAACAAGCGTTCTGGGTTTCGCACGTTTATCCTTGAAAAGATCTGAGCTTGCTTTAAATGAACATCGCAGCCGATTTAATTCGTTACTAATACTAAGCACTCTCCGGACATAAACAATTTAGGCAACTATTCCGAATAGTTTCCTCCGTGTAATCCCCCGCACAATATTCGAGTCTGCTAAATTTCAATCCTTAATTATTTTCCTCTTGGCTCGTTATACTAGAGGTTTTGAGAAAATTAAAATATTTGTGGATGAATTCTATTTAGCTCTCGCATTCTTGGACAGCGAGAATGCCTCGCCTTCCTGCTTCTTTTTAAATGGAACAAATTTCTTCATAGACATTCAATAAAAATGGGTCCATAGTGGGTATAAGATTTTCCCACTGATCTGACTTCATATAAGAAGTTCCCCGCCCTAGGTAGGATGCGCAGCTCTGCTTTTCTCATACATTCTCATTTCTTTTACATAGATACTGATACTGGTTGTTTATGTATCGACCTCAGCAGCAGCCTCATTTCCCCTCTCGTCTGCTACAAGCACTCAGCATCACCGAGTTAGTATACTAATCACCGGCCTCATCATCTGTCATCGTCTGCACCTGTTTCTTACTGGTTCATGCCATGAGTAAGATGTGTTTTTGTGCTTGAATGATTCATAGGTCACTGTGCGGCTTAACGAACAAAACACATTCCTTTGAAACTGCTCAGGTACAGGAACTGGACTGAAAATCAGAGTCCTAAAAATCCTTCAGGAAGCCTGGAGAACTGTTCCCCATGACTACTTTTCAAAAATACAAGAAAGTCTGGCTATTTGGAAGCAAAATCTAAAGCAATAAGGGGGTTTAGGACTTCTGCACAGGACTGTATGTTAACTTGTTAAAGAAATAGTAAACTACGGGATCTTTAAGCCACACAGAGACATCATGTGCGATAAAGCTACAGCCATCTTCAAAGGATGCTTCAAAGGATAAGAAGCCGCTCAAGCCAAAACGTAGTCAAGTCCCTGCTATCTGTATCTGCATCTGTATAGTGCTCCAAATATCCCTATCCGTAGACAGATTGAAGACTGAAGTGGGTGTGTCCTAGCCTGTGTTTATTATTATTATTATTATTATTATTTTAATTTATATTTATATAATTAATTTATATTTATATTATAATAACTGTTTGCTATTTCTCAAAATATAAACAAACCCACAGCCTAATTAAAAACATCCCAGCCATGACTACCCAAATTTCACCATGTTATAGGTACCATGGTAGTCCAATAGAAACTTTACCAGGATATTTTTGACAGTATCACTGTACTGATGTACATGTGCTTTAAGAAGTTTCATTATTGTACAGTATATACTATAGTCTACTATGGTAAACTAAACTACATACCTTAATATATTCAATTCAATTAAATTTTATTTATATAGCACTTTTATCAATCGTCATGGTCTCAAAGCAGCTTTACAAAAATGAAAAGAAAACTTAAAAAAGAAAATTTATGGAAGTGTGTATGTGTGAGAACGATGAATGAATGAATGATGAATGAAATGTCTCTGATGAGCAGGTGAAGGGTGACGGCGACAGTGGCAAGGAAAAACTCCCTGAGATGGCAATAGGAAGAAACCTTGAGAGGAGCCAGACTCAACAGGGAACCCATCCTCATATGGGTGATAACGGATAGAAATTATATAACATCATGTGTGTTATGCAGCTGAAAGTTCAATATAACAGAAGTTCTTTAAATTATACAGTATACAGCAGTATTACCATGGTACTTCAGATATTATCATGGTAGGCACTGAAGGACTTACCTAACCTTACTTTTTTTGTATTGTGGCACTATGATTCATGGTTCTAACATATAGTGTAGTATGAACTACACATAGTAAAAATATGGTTATTTACATATTTACATAGTAACCTCTGCAGTGCCATTTTACCTGTTATGGTGCCTTCCAAAGGATGCTTTAGTGTTTCATTCGTCAATTAAAATACATACCATAATACTTTCGATATTACCATGGTAGACACCATAGGACGCCATCGAGTACCAAGGTAGGTGTTGTGGCACTTCAGTGGGAACCACTATACATTGGTGAATGTGGTACTTATTGGGTACCACAGTGGCCACCAAAGTTCGGAAGTGTCTAATATGGTACCTGTACTATACCATACCAGTAGTATGCACTACCATCTTTTCCTAATATGATCCAGTATGTACAAACATGTCGTATTAGATACCTTTTGAACTTTGATAGCCACTGTACCCCATCCCGGCAAAAAAAAAATAAATAACTTTTTTAAAAAAGTTTTAAAGTACAGTGGTGCACACAATAGTACTACCAAGGTACCCACTGAAGTGCCACAGTACCTATTTAGCGCCAATGTCCTTGTGCCTATGATGATAATACTGTATCTGAAGTACCATGGTATAAATGAGGTATATTATGGTATGTATTTTAGTTTACCCTAGTAGACTATAGTATATACAATAGTGAAACGTCTTATGAGCAGAATGTACGGCAAACTTTTCAGAATAAAAGCGAATAGTCTGGTATATTTAACCGATTTGTATTCAGTGACTGTATATCCCAACCATCATAGACATTTAGGTTTTCAATTCACCATACAAGAAGAACGTAGAGTAACACCGACTAAATATCTGGTGTGTTCCTAGCCATTTCTTCCTCCGTCCCAATCTCTTTCCCATTTTCGCTATCTCTCTTTCCGCAGGCAGTACAAAGTGGATGAAGAAGGGAAATTCTCATCTGTTTGATGGATAATTTGAAAAGAGCATTTAAGATCGAAGGAGAGAGGGAATGAAATATTGCTTGCCCTCCATTCTGAATCCCATCGCTCCATTGCTTTAAGAACTTGGTGTGTGCGTGTGTGTGTGTGTGTGCGTTTGTGTGCACGCGTGTGCCTTTGAAACTCAAAAGCTTTATACATGAACAAAGGCGAAACCATCTGAAGTTCCACAATAGAATCCTTTCTTGTGAATTTTCTTCCTTCACACATACACACAGACACATACTTTCATATATTGTCACACATGCAGACACAAACAGACTCACAAACACACTCACACATACATATCAATCCCCTAGCTTCCTGCAGTGATACACCTCCTCGGCTTCCTCCACTCCACCTTACCAGCCTACACTTCCACTCGTATTCCGTTCCAAAACCCCATGGGGTTCCTTCTCCCCCCTCTGGTCTAATGAAGGGGTGCGGCTGTGGTGTCTATGGAACGTCAGGAATGCCCTATTCAGCTAGCGGTGTCCCACAGGGCTTGATGACGGAGCTCTGGCGGAACGAAGAAGGACAAGGACATTGCCGCTGACAGGGAATGAGTGTGCATGCGAGAGTGTCCAGCCCTCCTCTGTGTAAAACAGCAAGACAGCGCCGGTCTCCTTAATCCTGTATAGCTGCGTATTTGTGTGGGACGTATACTCCAGGCCGGGATGGTAGAGGTTAATGTATTTAGGTCCCCTTCACTCTGGCATGGCACCAGCATGGGGTGGTAATTGATTCTCTGTGTGCCATTAGTCTTTGAGACAGAGATGCGCCAACGAGGGAGGGTGCTGTCACTTAGAACCTGGCAACGTGCCCGGCGCGTACACATACCAATAAACACATGCAAGCTAAGAAACCTAAGTGTTACCGTTGGTCTACGAATAAAGGGCAAATTATTAACATATGTGCAAAACATTCATACAGATTAATCTAAAGGATCCATACACTAAAAAAGAAGGCATGTCTTCAGGACTCGTCTTGATCATACAGTATTAGGGCAAACAGGAAGCTGTATGCTAATGCTAATCTGACAAGCCTAGCAAAAGGAGAGATAGGAATCACACTTATCACACTCATCATCACCTGGTGCCTCTTGCCATCACATGGCTTCATTAGCACCATTCCTCTCTTCATCATTAGCGCAACTTCTTGGAGCCGATGGAACCTCGGTGTCATTAGAGGCACGCCTAAAAACGTGGCTGGAAAGATTGTTGATAGCAAGAGCTACACTGTTAGCATCATCGCTGCTTAAAACAGTGCCAGATTAACCCAGACGGCGCAGTTCCTCCCTCACGTGTTCGGCATGTATCCAGGGTTTTTCGAAACCGTTTTGGTTTTTGATAAAACATAAAATATGAGGGACGTTCAAGTCAAACAGGGATTGTTGATTTTGTGCAGAATAACAGAGCACAGTTATGAGAGGAAAAACTCCTTTATTTTTATATATAATGTCCAGCTACACTAACACACTCATCCCAGAGTCTCACTAGGGCCTGGATACCATTATGGTAGAAGGTTTGCTCAGATCGACTGCTTTATGTCTGAAACACTGGCCTCCCAGGAACTCCTTTAATTTCCCATCGGACTGTACGGTGGATGTAACTCCCAGCTAAGTTCCTTGAATGTGCAAGTGGTGTTGATTAATGTGTGTACATTTCCCATGTGTCTCTTCTGCAAATTGGCCTCTTTCTCTTCTGAAAAGTTATCCATTGATTTTCACGGTTCAGGCATTTCACTCGCTGAATGTTCACAGGGGCAACTGCAGTGGATTCAACCGGGATCATCATTCATGGACGTTCGGGCTTCTTTAAAGCAATTGCACCATTTAAATATGTGCGAAAAGGGCCTCCGAGTGGCACAGTGGTAAAGTGCTCGCCCTATCATCCGGAGATCGCTGGTTCGATCCCCAGGTGATGCTGTTACCCTCACACAGGTCTAGAGAGGGCTAATTGGTCGAGCAGAAGGAGTGGCTAGCGCTTTCCTCTAAATGTGTTACTGCGTGAGCAAGCAGTTCGAAAAGATGCAGTCGACTGACATCACGTGGTTTAGAGAAAACACGTGATAGTCTTCGGCCCTTTCGGCTGAATGGTAGTAGTAGCCTTAATGTGGGAGCCCCCTAGTGACTGGGAGGAATTGGCCACGACTAAATAAGGGAGAAAATCGGGAAAAAAAAAAAAATGAAAAAAAGATATATATATATATATATATATGTGCGAATATATATATATATATATATATACAACGGTCACCACTGGCCTCCACGCTACCTAGTAAATGTTTTACTGCGGCTAAGTATCTAGTCACTGCACTGTACTTGAAGACTTCTATAAATGTAAAAATCTTTTTCACCTCCTTTCAAGAGAAAGATCGTTACAGGTCCCGGTTTGACTCGAACATGCCTTGTAGTTTATGATTTACTTTTAAGTCTCATCTGAAACATGCCAAAAACGTGGTCTAGTTTAAGGATGTTAGGTATATAGGTAGGATATGAATGCATTATACAGACAACAGATAATATCTATCTGTATATATCTAATATAATATAGCTGTGGTGCTTTTTTGTTTTGTTTTATTTATTTATTTATTTTTTCACTGGTTTGTTTCAGAAGCCTGACTGAACCTCTGTATTTCTTGAGCTTCTATGTAAAGCAATATTTCCACCATTTCATCTATTTATAGAGCCACCAATCCATATAACCCACACATACCACTATTGTGCACTATGCTGGACCTCTAATAAATTTTTGCATTTATTTTATAGCTATAACATATTATTTTTTTTGTTATAATCCAAGAAAACCGTAATGAAAAATTGTACAGACATAAATAAAAAAGGCCCCATTTTGACTACTGGCTAGCAGCATTTACATACAGTAGATAGCATAGTAGATTTTTAATGGTGGGTAAATGTTTTTTTTTTTGTTGTTGTTTTTTGTTTGTTTTTTGAAGCGTACCCATAGTAGATGGTTCACATATACAGTATATAAAAATGAAAAGACATTTCAGTTTAATTTATGCCCACATCTGGTCCAAATCTATATGCAGATACAGATGTTTCGAGCAACACAAGTATTTCCATTACATTATACCTCTAGTCTAGATATACAATATATGACCAAGAGTTTCTTTACAACCGACAATCAACACAATATATTTAGTTCATTTCCAAAATATTTGTTGCCACAAACAAAATTTGTATAGACGTATACTGGAGCATAACAATTCCTCTCTACTGGAACTAATAGGCCCAAACCTGCTCCAGCATGACAATACGGTGCACAAAGCACGCCCCATGAAGGCATGGACTGTCCATTCGGTGCATCATGTTCTGACACACCTAGGGGCAATTTAAAGTATCGCATCTACCTAATATGTGGGGAGGTGAGAGGAAAAAGTCCACATGGACACAGGGAGGACATAAGAGAGTCGACACAGACAATAGCCTGAGCCCAGGATCAAACCCTGGACTCTGGAGCGGTGAGGCAGCAACACGGCAGTACCTCCTGTCCAATTATGCCACCCCTATGTCAAAAAGGGTTTCCATCGCCTGGATATTTATTTATTTATTTATTGTTTTATTCACAGCACGAGCTAGTTTTTCCTATTACACGACGTTTACTGACCTAACAGGATGCTTTCTTTGACACACGTGAAGCCACTGTCAATACTGGTGCAAAAAAAAAATCTGTAAATAGGTGATTATACCTTTAGTTTAACTTACAATATCGTGCAAGTATGTAGGGAATAACTGCATGGATTTCGCTCATTGTTTCATAGATGTGTCTAGAGAGAGAGAGAGAGAGAGAGAGCCAGAGAAAGTGGCATCCCTGTCATACATGTCTGGCACTCTCACTGCTCATTTGAAGTTGGCCATTAATTGGACCCATACTCTTTTCTTTATCTATTTTTGTTTGGCTGTTGACCGAGGCGTGCACGGTCCTCCATCGCCCGCATCTCTAGGTCGACTCGGCTAGCTAATTAAGACTCCAGAGAACCAATAATTGCTGTTGCGTGCCTCTCAGCAGAGCAAAGGAGAGTTCTCTCCCGGCACTGCCTCGAAAGAAACCAGCACAGGAGCCCAGTCGAATTAAAAGGCTTATATAAGCTTGCGGTCAAACTATTAAACAGCAACCAACTTTTTTTTTTTTTCTTTTTCTTTTTTTCTTTCTTTCGTCTTGTGAGGAACTGCCACTTGATTTTAATAGGGCTTATTAAATGTGCATATCATACAGAGCCTCTCCCAATCGCTTTTACACTCCTGTCTTTTTCCTTTTACACATGCACACACGGAGAGAGTAGAGAGAACACAACTGCGATACACTACACAATTAAATGCAGGAGACAGTCAAGAGTAGCACCGCACTGAGAACCGGGGTGGACGTTCCAAAAAACAAAAAGAAATACAAAAAATTAAAAAAAAACATGTCCTGACTTCAAACGCAAAGTTTGGTTTGAGAAAAGAAAATGAAGGAAGAAGGAAGCAGCAGCAACAACAACAACAAAAAAAACCCCCTCAAATCACACTTTTTAACAAAGTCTTTACACTTGAATAACATTAAGGATTAGCTTCCTCTCTTTCTCTCTTGCTCTTGTTCTCGCTGCATGCTTGAAATCAAAACTTAATTGGTGTCTTAAAAAATATCTCCCCTGTTCGTCATACGGCCTTTAGCTTTCCCACATCCCAGGACAATCCTTTTCTGTCCTTTTATGTATTGCTTGATCATACAAATAAATAACCCAATACCTCTCCCTTAAACATTCTTCATTCTTTTATTATTATTATTACTAGTATTATCGTCCTCTCTTGACACCAGCCGATAACTCATATCAGTTATGGATATGATTTAATTAAAGAGTTATGTCTAGGCTGTAAAATGTTGCAACACTTTAATTTACAACACTTCTTGCTCACACACACAACAGGCAATTCGAGGAACACCAATTTGTCTAATCTGCATGTTTTTGGACTGTGGGAGGAAATTCACCAAGCATGGGGAGAACATGCAAACTCCATGAGGCAGGAATCAAACCGTGGCGGGATTCGAACCCAGACCCTGGAGGTGCAAGGCGACAGTGCTAACCACTAACCCACTGTGGGTTAAAAAATGGTTTCATTTTGCTGCCAATCATGGTAAAGGTAAAAAAGCGCCCTTATAATAAACACTCAATGCAACGGCACAGCGAAAAGATTAGGCTGTACAATTAGATTAATAATATGCAGCTGAAAATGCAAATGAATAAGTATATTTGAGCCAAAGTTCAACCGGTCAATCGGTTTCAGCTACATAGGTCTCTTCCAGTTCGAGTAAACATTAGCCTGGTCTTTTAGGACTTAAAATAACTGCCCGGGAGCTTTGCCAAGATGGCCGCTGAGCAGACAGACATTACTAGAAGGATTCTGGCTTTGACTATGCTCTTTCAACCCTGTAAAACCCTGTAAAGCCGCGAGAAATAACAGCGCTTTGGTTTGATGATTTATCTGTTTGGCGTCCATCCGTGTTTATTACAGTCCAGTCATTTGAACAGTGCATGTAAAGCTATACCATTGTGTGCAGATAAGCAAGCAAACACGTAATTACTTGCGCACTGCTAGCTATGCAAACATCAGCGAAGCCAACTATGTTAAGCAGATTAGCAGCTGAAGAGGAAACATGTTTCTTTGTTTTTTTGGAAAGGTAGGGAAAACTGGGTCCTGATTGAAGATGATTCTGTGAATTTGACTAAATGAATAAGTCGACCAGGGTGGCCCGGTAGTGTAGTGCTTAGCATTGTCGCCTTGCACCTCCAGGGTCGAGGGTTGCATTCCCACCTCGGTGGTGGGTTTCACCCGAGTACTCTGGTTTCCTCCAACAGTCCAAAGACATAATTATGCTAACTGGCGTTTCTAAATTGCTCGTAGTGTGTGAATGAGCATTTGTGTGTGTGTGTGTGTGCCCTGCAATAGATTGTCCAGGTTGTACCCCGACTCGTGTCATAAGTCTTCTGGCGACCCTGTACAGGATAAAGCGGTATAGACGATAAGTGAGTGAGTGGGAGTTATAAGTCGTCTATAGTCTTTGCCTGAAAGTATGTTTCTTTAAGTATATTCTTTTTTCACTAGCACTATCACCCTCTCTTGACACCAGCCAATAACCCAGAGGAAACCCACCAAGCACACCTTACGAAAGTTTCTAAAAATTATAGTGAGCGAGATTTACTGTCTCTCACGCCTTAGACTAATATGTGAGACAATAACCATACTGATGTCCAAAGATTAAGTTCACTTCAACTGTTATTATTACAGCAGCTTAAACAATGGATGTTGTCACGAAGCAGCTTTACAGATATCGGTAAACATTTAGATTTCTTCCTAATGAGCAAGCCAGACCCAACAGTGGCAAAGAAAAACTCCATGAGAAGACATGAGAAAGATGCCTTAAGAGGAATCAGACTAAAAACAAAAACCCATTCTCACTAAAGTAACACCATGTAAATAATTCCTTATTTAAAGCTGGATACTATAGATTTAGAAAGTTTGATCTTCATTCTAAAGATGCTATCGTTTATTCTACTAGAATAAAAACTGCTTGATTCATATTACAATTCTAACCTAATATGACAAATGTCATGATTTAAGTATAAATCATGGTCTCTTTTCACAATGAGCTTCCGATTTAGAGAGATACTATACATTTAAACACATGCACAGTGGAGTTTTTGGAATAGTCTTGGAAGTCTTCTACTTTTGGAAAAGGTATATAAATCCATAAGGCCTTGAGTGAAAGCAAAGTAAATATGTGGTTGTATCACTGACCCCCAGGCAGGCTACAAGAGTGGGCATAAAGGGTACGTCCGCAACTATCCACAAAAAAGAGCATTCCTATGTTCTATGGACACCCTGGAAAACAACAAGGGGGATTTTTTTAATAGACATCCAGCGGCAAAGCATAAGATGCATTGCCATATTGACCTTTTGCAGCCACGTGACTGCCATGACATCAGTCACAGCAGGAGACAGAAGCACCATTAACCAAAAAATTACGCGACTATGTGTTTTCTTAGATAACTGATTACCTGATCCTGTGTCACATGCACTAGTGTTAGCACTGGCTTAATGTGCAGGTAACGTTAACTAATACAATACTATTCAGCAATTGGATTCTATTATTCCATTAAATGGAAATCTAGTGCACTATGTTAGGTGTAAAATCCCTTGTGTCTACACCTCATGTTGGGCCCTTGATCAGGTGTTAGAAAGGGATTTGTGATTCAACCTTGTGTTAGAAGCTAGTTAGCTTTGTATCTCGCGTTAGCATGCTGTGAAACACAACACAGAAAGTTCAGAGACAATTCGAAACAACTACTAGCAATTACTAAGGAGAAAAAGTGTTTAAGGTGATATAACAATATGAAGATGTGTTTTCTTCCTGAAAGTGCTTCTATGATGGCACTAGCATCATTGTTTAAAAGTTAACTGCTGTACAGAAGTAGACAGAGAGATGTAAAAAGTAAATATGGCTGGGTAAAAAATCTGATTTGTGTCACATTAGGGTAAAAAAATCTGATTTGTGTCACATTAAAACAAAAAATCTGATTTGTGTCACATTAGGATGAAAATCAGATTTGTGTCACATTAGAAAAAAAATTATTTGTGTCACATTAGGATAAAAATCTGATTTGTGTCATAGTAGGGTAAAAAAAATCTGATTTGTGTCACAATAGGGTAGAAAATCTGATTTGTGTCACAATAAGGTGAAAAAATCTGATTTGTGTCAGAATAGGGTAAAATAAATCTGATTTGTGTCAGAATAGGGTAAAAAAAATCTGATTTGTGTCACATTAGAACAAAAAATCAGATTTCTGTCACATTAGGATAAAAATCAGTTTTGTGTCACATTAAGATAAAAATCAGATTTGTGTCACATTAGAACAAAACATTTGATTTGTGTCACATTAGGATAAAAATCGGATTTGTGTCACATTAGGATATAAAATCAGATTTGTGTCACATCAGGGTAAAATAATCTGATTTGTGTCATGATATCGTAAAAAAAAAAAAACATTTGTGTTACATTAGGATAAAAATCTGATTTGTGTCATAGTAGGGTAAAAAAATCTGATTTGTGTCACAATATGGTAAAAAAAATCAGATTTCTGTCACAATAGGGTAAAAATTTGATTTGTGTCACAATAGGGTAAAAAAATCAGACTTGTGTCACATTAAGATAAAATTCAGATTTGTGTCACATTAAGATAAAAATCTGATTTGTGTCTCATTAGGGTAAAAAAAAATCTGATTTGTGTCACATTAGGGTAAAAAAAATCAGATTGGACTCACTTTAGGCTGGTAATGTAAACGTAGCCTATCTCACTCCCAGATACACTGATAATCTAGGAGGATCTGAATCCAGTCCAGGTTTTACAATGCTCAAACTCACCTGATTTCTAACACACCTGTTTCTTGTTTTTCCTCAATCACAGATACTACTTAAACAGCTTGCAAAGCTTCTATAAGGTTTTGTTGTCTCAACAAGTCAAGTTAACTTGAGTTCACACTTGAAACAGATCTGGGTTGGCATCACTGGTGTGTCTGCTGTGTTTAAACATTTAAAATAACCATCACTATCATTGTTTTCTACTTTTTTTTTCTTGTAGGATCTTTTACAAAAATCTGACGAGGCCTTTTTTTTATTTTAATATATTTTTCTTTCGTTATTCCAAGTGATTTCCTGTATAAAGCTGCTAAAAGCCCTGAACTCTGTAAACACAATGGAGCAGAATGAATTCTCCATATTGAAGCATGAATTAGGTGTTCAGGGGTCAAAGCTTCATTTAATATCTCTCTCCCCACACAAATGCATCTAATTTACGAACTTGTACGCACACACACACACACACACACACACTTTCACTGGCACACGAAGAGTCACTACATACACTTACTCAATTAAACATGACAACAGAAAAGCACCTAGCCACCCACACAGGTTGTAGCTCGCTTTCTCGCGCAGGATCACACATTGATACTTCACATCATACACCCTTCACACGAATCAAAGCGCTCTGCACTCTACCGTGTACATGGGCTTAATTCTGTACACACGCCTATGCAGACAGCTTTCCATCAGTGCGCTAATTACACATACTGATATCTGATTCAACTGTTGAGCACAGCGTTCTCACATATGGCTTTCTCCAAGACTAATTCTTGGAAAGCAAAACCAGTAAGCAAAATTCAACTTCAATGGCTCCATTTTAGCCATTCTAGTATTGACCGGACATCGTGCTTGGGATACCTTGGAGAAGAAAAAATGGCAGCAGCCAGAGATGCAGTGCTCGATCCTTTCCCATTTTTCCACCTTCTCACTGTATGAACTCTTGTCCCGTCAAGCATAAACAAAGTAGAACTAAATTAGTCAACACAATAAAATTCTTTTCTTATCTGGGAGAAGTTCCTGTGATTTGGAGATTCTGTATGTAACTGGAAATTCCTCATTTTTCATCACATATTATGATAAATAGAAATAATAGTAAATAGTAATAAAAAACAATGCAAAACCCATAAAATTAAAAAATTACATAATTTTTTAATTTATAAAATTGTTTACTGCCAGTGATGCATAAAAGTGAAAAAAAATTTAATATTGAGATTACCAAGCAAGTCTAAGCCCTTGTTCAGATTGCCAGCCCAAATCAGAATTTTTGACATATCCAGATTGGAATCAGATTGCTTTCATGTAGTCTGAACATAAAAAAACAACAACAAAAAAAACCACATTGAATCTGATTTTGCAAATCCGATATGAACCACATCAAATTCCTAAAGACGTGTCCTAGTCTCGATGGCATCTCAACCTGTCCCTTATGTCAGTCGCAACATGAGATGGAAGTTCAATGGTATGGAAATGAACCCATATAATATGAGTGGGGAAAATGATGGAGGAAATCGAGATAGAAATGAGCAATTCACCTCGGACAGAGGATGAAGTGAAATGTCCGATAGCGCTTTGGTGGGATGCTTCAGTACAGGGAATGTACAGGAACAGGGCGATATATGAGGAAATTTCACACGGTTATGTTGTTACTGTATCTGTTTGTTGTTTAGTCGCCAGCATTTGATGCCACACAACACATGTGCCAGAGTCTACCCACACCTCCGCTGTTGTTACCATAGCAACCGATGCAAATATGCCGACAATGTGTCAGATTCGGGCTGGG
The DNA here is from genome assembly GCF_024256425.1 of Clarias gariepinus. Taxonomy (NCBI): domain Eukaryota; kingdom Metazoa; phylum Chordata; class Actinopteri; order Siluriformes; family Clariidae; genus Clarias; species Clarias gariepinus. The sequence continues at coordinate 14,047,595 of NC_071127.1, read as the reverse complement.
AATCTGAATAGAGCCAAATCAGATCTGATCACTTTGAAATTATGGTGGACAGTCGATGCAAAAGTTCATATTTGTGAAACAAATCGGATTTGCCCGATGCAGTCTGAATAATAGCCTCGTCTTTATGTTGCATTTTATTTTATTTTATTTTTTTATTTTTTTTATTTTATAAATTTAGTCCTGTCAAATTCTTTTTTCCCCGATTTTCTCCCCAATCTAGTCGTGGCCAATTACTCCCCGTCACTAGGGGGCTCCCACACACATCAAGGCTACTACAACCACTCAGTCGGGAGGACGAAAGCTATCCCGTGTTTCCTCCGAACCACGTGACGCGAGCCGACCGCATCTTTTCGAACTGCTCGCTCACGCACCGTTAGGGGCGAAGTAACACACTCGGAGGAAAGTGCTAGCCGCTTCTTCTGCATGCGCGAGCTCACAGACGCCCCTGATTGGCTGTAGCGCCGTGACTAATGTGGGAGCACAAGTACCTCTCGTCCCTCCCCCCTGAGAGAGTTCGGCCAATCAGCTCTCTCTCTGTGCCTCCGGCTATGAGAGGAAAACAGCATCACCCGGGGTTCGAACCAGCGATCTCCGGATGATAGGGCGAGCGCTTTACCACTGCGCCACTCGGAGGCCATGTTGCATTTTATTGATTGATTTTTTTTTTCAATTATGTGACAATTTATTAAAAATATATATATATTAAAATTGGATTGAAAATAACCAAGACCAGTAAAATGAATGATGGACAAACCCATCGTAGAACATACAGATTGAACTGAATTGAGTTTTACACAAAAGGGTTGATCATGACTTCCTGCAAACAGGCCAGTATTCTATATAAATAATGCATACCGAAATGTTTCTAATCTGATGACAATATCGGCACCTTCAAAAGGATCATAGGTGTCTGTGGATCTGGGTTCTCAGGCTCCATCACTAACGGCAGGATTGTAAATACTTCTGAAAGCATGAGCCCCAAGCACATTAGTCTTAGACGGTATGTCTTTCATGCTTTGGTTGCCAGAAGCCTCTGGGGTGGCCTTGTGGCTAAATCCAGGATTTCTGCCCAAGGCCATATTACCCAACTTCATCTTCAATGAGAGTGAACCTGGAGAGAGCTCCTTGCTGTGCCTGCTATGTGCCCTGAAGTGTTATTTTGACCACACAGCAGTCATCCATCCAGCTCAGACCAACTGTTCCCAGGCTGTGGAATAAGACACCTGGGGAACTCTCTCTAAGCAAACAGCGGTCCATTGGGTAGGTAAAGACATCACCTCGGCCTAAACAATAGTTGGATGACTATTCTCTAATGTGACTCAACAGGCTTGTAGGTCTTATTTCTGTATAGGAGTGCTGCTTCAATAATTATGTCCTGCTGCTCCCTGGGAGTCACCATGCACACTTTCCCCAGTTATACAGTAGGACCTACTCCGAGGTGTTATGATCTCTTCATCCTTTTGAAGGGTTTAGAGAATGCTAGTTATACCTGTAGGCGGCACGGTGGTTTAGTGCTCAGCACTATTGCCTCGCACCTCCAGGGTCCAGGTTCGATTCCTGCCTCGGGGTCTGTGTCCATGGAATTTGCATGTTCTCACCATGCTTGATGAATTTCCTCTGGGTACTCCGGTTTCCTCCAACAATCCAAAGACATGCCTATTAGACTTATTGGTGTTAACAAATTGCCTGTAGTGTGTGAATGTTGACAGAAGGTCCTACCCCGGGAATAAATCCAATGGTCACCACTGGGGTCCATGCTCTCTAGTTCTGGGATGGGTGGAGTTTTACATATAAGTGTAGTTCTATAAAAATCTGAATAACCACTAAAATCATGCGATCTGATCCTTTTAATACATCAGAAATGATGATGCCTCACTATACAGCTAGTAGATCCAGTGAACATGGTATCTTGTGAACTCTTTCTTATATTAGCAGATCTTATCAGTCCTAATTATCTCGTATATCTGCTTTGTGTGATGGGATAGAATGCAGTTCTAAATCTATTCCTTTCTAATATAGGCGGATGCACATGTACGCATAAACAGCCTGGAGGATGATTTGCGATGCATTCTCGACTGGTGTCAAAGTGAATAATAATAAGCCACATCATAAATAAATCAGTAGAGGATTCACCTCTGTAGTGTGACAGAGAGAGAGAAAGAAAAAAAACGAAAGACAGACACCTGTATCGAAAGGCCAGTGTGAGTATGACAACGGTTATTGTAACCCCGGAAAGGTCAGACAGCATATCACCATAAGGGAAACAAAACAAGGGGGGCGGGGGCGGGGAGCGGGGACGGACGGATGGACACGTACTGTAGGATATAAATACAAGCAACTGATTTTGGAGAAATTTTAGGATTCTGTGTGTTACTTTTGAGCATAGTGACTACAGAATTGCAATCAAACTAATATATATATATATATATATATATATATATATATATATATATACACCCTACATTAGCTAACAGCCAAAAAAATAGAGATTTGCTTCAAAGCTGTGATAATCTGAAAAAGTCCCAGAGTGCAGAGCTGCTATAGGAATCAGGAGCTTCACAGCATGTAGCAGTGTGATGATGTGGTTTGTAGCCGAGAAACGCACATCGCAGGTTAATCCTGCCTCCAGGCAGAGCATCAATCTTTCAGATCTACTAATCAATAATTGATTATTCAGGATTTGTCAGAGAGTGCCTATCAAAGAGAACAACAGTTCTAAGATTTGGAATAAACCTCTGGGTAAGGTTTTTTTCTTTTTAATGTATACTGTACAGGTACGTGTGTATGATTATTCACATTTATATAGATGAAATAGTAAAAAAAAAAAGTCATGACTTTTGCCACGAAGCACTACAAATTGTCTTATGTGTTGATTAAATCATAACAACTCATAGACAACTTCAATGATGAAATAGACACATCTTGCTACTTAAAAACATACACACTTTTCCATGCGGCTGATCAGTGCGCAGTGCATGTGACATTAAAACACACTTCCATACATGCACACAGATGTTCAATCATCTGCCTCTACACATGCACACTAAGTGGCTACATAATACCAGACAGTTGTGCGTGTGTGTGTGTGTGTAAGAAAGAGAGAGAGAGATCACTTGTGGAGATTATTTACTGTAAGGCCCCGTGTTCCAATTAACTCGAGCATCTGATGTTGCCAGTTGCTTAAACAAAGTTAAGAAATGAACACAATCATAATCGTGTTGCCTAAGATGAACTAGTTTTCGCAAAGTAGAGACAACCAAAAGTAACAAGCTGAAATGTACAAGTCTCTGCATTGAAGAATTGGATGGTATGATGATGATGATAATGATGATGATGATGATGATGATGATGATGCAGGAGGTAAAGTACAGTAGTGTCACACCTTACAGCCCCAGGGTCCTGAGCTCAGCTTACTCCCTGTGTGGGCTTATACATATTCTCCCCATATGTCCAAATATGTTTCCTCCACCTAACGTTTCCTCCCACCATCCAGAAACAACCTGGTAAGATGGATTGGATATGTTAAACTGGCCTTAAAATGAGTGTGTGATCATGTGTATGCTGCCCTGCAGCGGGCTGGCTTTATTTCCTCCTCCTGTCCAGAATTCCCAGAAGTTCCGGATCCGTTGCGACCCTGACCAGAGGAAAGAAGATAAATGACTGGATATTCATTCTTAGTATAAGTAAAGCACGATAATAAACTTTTGAAACAAAAAGAGACCGTTGCGTGTAAATAAACATACATGAAGGCAGCACTGTTGCCATGCACCTCTAGGGTCCAGGTTCGATTCCCACCTTCTCCTGTCCTTCTCTAATTGCCCGTAGTATGTGTGTCTACTGGAATAGTAGAGCCTGTATGTAGTATAGATAAGTGAGTGAGTGAGTGAGTGATTTATATATATATATATATATATATATATATATATATATATATATATATATACTCTAATGTGCCAATCAGTTGATGGAACCAACCACAGAGAAACCTGTTAAGATTTAGCACCATTTCCAAGCCAACCCTGTTTCTCTGCCATTTTACAACTTCAATTTTCTTTGTTAATCAATATACAAAATGCAATATTGCTGCTGTTTTGTGCAATCTATGGCATTAATCAAAACAGCACATTAGATTTATTTTGGTTTGTAGTCAGAATTCCAAAAAAAAGACATAAAAATCGCAATGAACCAATATCTAGTTAATCAGAACACAGCAGGCTACTCTAATGAGGGTGTTTTTTTTTTTTTCTTTTTGAAAATGAGTTATCTGAATCTAACTTAATTGAATCAGAATTTTTAAACACTGAAAGTAATGCTTGATTTAATAAAATAAAAGTAAAAGTAAATCTCAACATTCAATTTCAAAGAAGGCAATGCGAAAAAAAAAAAGTGTCACAAGTTTGTCTTTTTTAGAGTAATATACCCAAATTAAGCTCACAATTTGAGCCCTGAAACATGCTCGTACTATCAGGAAAGGAAAAAAATCAATAGATTTGATGACCTGGTCATTCAGTACATTCAGGTCATCATCTGACTTTATTTTCCTGCCACATAACATTGTTGAGGCTAGACCTGACCATCTGAAGCAACCCCAGATCATAACACTGCCTCTGTAGGTATTGGGGGGGTTGGACCCCCTTTTGCCTTTAGAACTGCCTTAATTCTTTATGGCGTAGATTCAACAAGTTGCTGGGAACATTCCTTAGACATTTTGCTCCATATTGACTCTCCAAAGGTCTGTGGAGGCCTTGAGTACAGTGAAGGCACTGTCATGTGCAAAACCCATTTTGAGATGATTTTAACTTTATGACATAAAAGAAAGGAAATGGTCAGCAACCATACTCAGGTAGGCTGTGGCTTTTAAATGATGCTCAATTAGTACCAAGAGGCCCAAAGTGTGCTAAGAAAATACTCCACACCATTACACCACCGGTTTGAACCGTGCTTTCATGTTTACTCCAAATGTCTTCCCTAACCATCCAAATTTTGTAACAGGAACCGAGACTCATTAAACGAGGAAACGTTTTTTCAATCTTCTGTTGTCTAACTGTGGTGAGCCCATGCAAATGGTAGCCTCAGTTTCCTGTTGTAAGCTGACATGAGTGGCGTCTGATGTGGTCTTCTGCTGCTGTAGCCCATCTTCATTAAAGGGGTATGCATTCAGGGGTGCTCTTTGGTTTACCTCCGTTTTAAAACAATGTTATTTATATCAGCTTAAACCACTCTAGCTATTCTCCTCGGACCTCTGGCCTCAACACGGAATTTTTGCCCAGAGGACTCGCTGGATATTTTCTCTTTTCCAGACCGTTTTGTATAAATCCTGAAAATCCCAATAGATCAGGCACTTCTGAAATACTCAAGCCCACCTGGTACCAACATGCTTCAAAGTCATTTAACTCACATTTCCTCCCCATTCTGAAGCTCTGTTTGAACTTAAGCAGATCGTCTTAACCATGTCTACATGCATAAATGCATTGAGTTGCTGCCATGTGATTGGCTTATTAGACATTTGCATTAACATGTACAGTAGTTGATCTCCTGCCACCTGAAAGTTACTTGCCATATTAAAGGAATCCCCAAATTCGATATCCTATAAATATTAACATATATACACAATACAGTGTCCAGTATGAGAGATGGAATGCTTTATTATTGCACTTATCCTGTGTAACCAGATGAGAATTGGCTTCCTTTTGAGGGTGGTTCCTCTCACGCTTTCTTGCCTGGCCACCATCGCCTCTGGCTTGATCATTAGGGACAAATTGAAATGTAACATTTTTACATCAGGATTTCTGTCGGACCGCTTGTGACAAATGAGTTGAATTAAACAGAATCTTTTGGCCTGGCCTCTTGTTTAATTTTAAATCTCTCTTTATACAGTATGTAAAAAACATTAAAAGACTTTTCCAGAATGAGGTTAGAGAAAATGTAATTACAAATATATATTTTTTGATGACTTAATAGAATAAACAAAAATAATTCCAAAAAATCTGACTACGGGTTTAATTATAATATTTAATAATATTACCATTGCAAATAAAATACATAAAATACGGTAAATTAAATTACACTGCCAAAAAAAATCAGAAGGGGCAAATTATTAGGCTGCATCAGGCAAAGAAAACAACCAAGGAGCTTTGAAAAGCCTGGATCTGGGTTAAGGACCCTTGAACACATTATCAAACTCTGGTAGGATAGTGCTGAACCGTCAACTTTGTGGAAGAAATGTGGCTGAAAAAAAATACATTACATTTAGCAGACGCTCTTATCCAGAGCGACTTACATTTTTATCTCATTATACATCTGAGCAGTTGAGGGTTAAGGGCCTTGCTCAAGAGCCCAACAGTGGCAACTTGGTGGTTGGGGGGTTTGAACCTGGGATCTTCTGAACCGTAGTCCAATGCCTTAACCACTGAGCTACCCCTGACCTTACCAGGAGACCGGGTATAAAGGGAGAACAGGAGAGTACCAAGTACTGAGCCCTGCGGGACACCAGTATAGAGTCTACGTGGGGCAGATGTAGATCCCATCCATATTACCTCATGTGACCTATATTCTAGGTAAGAAGCAAACCATTGCCATGTTGTTCCACAAAATCCAAGGCTTGTAAGAATAGATAATCGAATCTTGTGGTTCAAAAAGATAAAGAATGGAAAACATTTGAAGTTGCATGGTAAAAAGCAATGCAAAAAGTCATGTGGTCTGAAGAGTTCAGATTGCCCCTATTTCAGCGCGATAGCTGCATCAGGGTAAGAAGAGAAGCAAATGAAGCAATGCCCCAATCATGTATAGTGTCCACCGTCCAAGTATCTGGAGGTGTTTATGATCTGGGTTTGCTTTAGTTGGTCAGGTCTGAGCTCAAAAATGTTATGTGGCAATAAAATTTTTTTGATTGAGTAATTTTTACATATGAACTGGCCACCACATTGTGTGCTATGATCAAAGCTAAAGATTATTGATTGAAATATTGCAGTACACAACTTTTTTTTTTTTTTTCAGGAAGTGTATACACAATGCAAGTTGTGTCAAACTCCTATGGATACGGTTACTGACTGTTGCAGAGCTCCGAGCACGCTGTGTTTTTGACTGGCACCAATATGTTAGAGTTGTCGACTGTAATGTTCATTACCGCTTCACTGACTGGCAGTGGCTTTCAGCCCCTTTGAGAGATCTTCCAGTCTCGATATGGAGACATCATGGATTCAAATGATTCAAAGCACACTGTCCAATTTAACATTGACCCACACGAAATGGCTCCCATTCATCTTCAGAGACGCAGAACATCCAGGCAGAACTCAAAACAGCATTTTAAAAGGCTGTTATCCAATTAGTGTGACTCTTTCATTCATTCATTCATTCATTTCTTTTCAGGTTCATTCATAAGAGAGACTGCACTAAAATCTGTCATAGAAATCAAAAGGAGCCATGCTTTAACGAGTTTCTATAAGCACTGTACAAAAAGAGCAATATATATCTATGGTGGTTTGATATTTGATCGTTTTAGTTGCTTAAATTCAGGATTTCACCAGGACAGATAAAAAAATAAATAATAAACCATAGCCAGGAAAAACCAAAATGAATATGAGACAGTTCTCTAGAGGTGTTATGCTCAATCAAAGAAATAAAAGAAAGAAAAAATCTTATTTCTGGTGTGAAAATTTAAAATTAATTATTCTCTTTGAGCCTTGAATAACTTCTCATTCGTACTTTAAACATATACTGTAGCTAGATCGTCCAGACCCTCCTGCAGGACGACTTTTTCCTTCAAAATCACTAGAAACCTGATTGATTGATTTTACCATCCTCATTTTTGTTTTATTGGTTAATTAGCTGAGAATACTCCTGACCAATGAGTGAGTTACATCTGAGACCATAATAAGACCATGCATCATTTTAAAGCATTAAGACTCAATTATTTATCAGATGTACCTTACAGCACAGTGAAAATTACCATTTTATTTTTTCACACATTCTAGTTAGGTGGTGTAGTGGTTAGCACGGTTGTCTTGCACCTTCAGGGTTCGGGTTTGATTCCCATCCAGATCCGATTCCCGTCTCTGTGTGCTTTCCCCGTGCTTGGTGGGTTTCCTCCAGGTACTCCAAAGATATGCAGGTTAGGCTAATTGGCGTTCCCAAATTGCGCGTAGTGTGTGTGTGCCACGCAATGGATTGGCACCCCGTCCAGGGTGTACCCCGCCTTGTGCCCTAAGCCTCCTGCGATCGCCTCCAGGTCCCCGCGACCCTGAATACAGGATAAAGCGGTATAGATGAGTGAGTGAGGTGAGTGATACCCTAGTTAGAAAGCTGGGGTCAGAGCACAGGGTCAGCAAGAATACAGCGCCCTCTGAAGCAGAAAAGGTTAATGACCTTGCTCAAGGGCTTGAACCCCTGACCTTCTGATCAAAAACTCAATGCCTTAACCATTTGAGCCACCGTTGCCCCAATGGTGCATGCCTAGAAATGAAATAAAATCAGGTGGTGATGTAACAATTCCTAAAGCTTTTTTTGGTTGTGTAGTTGTTAGCAGTGTCGCCTTGCAACTTTAGGGTTAGGGTTCGATTCCCATCTCGGCTCTGTGTGCATGGAGTTTGCATGTTCTTCCCATGCTTGGTGGGTTTCCTCCTACTGTCCAAAGACATGGAGATTAAGCTGATTGGCACCCTGTCCAGGATGTACCCCGCCTCGTGCCCTAAGTCTCCTGGGATGGGCTCCAGGCCCCCCATTACCCTGTATACAGGATAAAGAGGTATAGACGATGTCTATGTGTGGTGTTTCGTCGAGTTGCTCCCTGTCCACCACCACCACTTCTCCTTGACTCTGTTGTCTCACACGCATGACATCTAGTGTTTCAGGTGAACTAACGCTCCTTTGAAAGACACAGGGAAAAGGGAACCACAGAATGTGTGTCTGTGTGTGAGAGAGAGCGAAATGTAGAGAAAAAGAGTGTGTGTGTCAGAGAGAGAGAGAGAGAGAGGCCGTGACCATTCATCTATATATTTTTTTAAACTCTTCTACTCTTTCATTGACTGTCAGAGCAAACGGCGTGCGTAGACTGCCTGCTGTAGGTTAGCATGACCTTTCACTGGCGTGCGTGTCTAATGCTCTTATCTCCCCGAGGAAAGTCGATTATTACCCACCTCACACTGGAAGATTGACAGGTGTGAAAACAGCAGGACATCAGAGGTGTGCGATGGAGTGATCAGCGTAGCCTTTAAATTACGAAGGGGGGGAAAAAAAACTGTATCTCCTGTATCATCAGGACAGAGGTTATATTTTTCATCTTTTATCACACACTGCTCTTGTCTTCCCAGACCCAAGACAGGGTCTTTCTCTCTCTCTCTCTCTCTCTTTTTTTTAAGAAAAAATCAGAAAAAGCCACATTAGACGCTACCTTGAACGGAACAGACGAGCTGGCTGTGGGCAAGTGACGAGGGAGAAATTAATTAACGTTGGGGAGCGTAAACCGCCTAAGGGACAATGGCTTGCTAAATCATTGAAGTTCTCTGCCTCACACCATGTGACCAGCCAGCAGACCCACGGCACTTAGCAGCACATAAAAGCATAATGAGATGTCTATCTTTTAGCTTTAGATGTCTCTTTCTGTCTCTCTCGCTCTCTCTCTCTCACTCACTCACACACACACACACACACACACACACACACACACACACACACGCTCTCTCTCACTGTGTGAACTGGACCAGCAGGGATGTGATATTGGAAATCCCTTTTGGAAACGGCAGAATGCTTAGCCGAGGCATGTTCTAGATGACAGATCGCTCTTGCGCATTTAATGCTGTATAAATTACTTTTGCACTGTGTATTAACACACGGGTGTTCAAGTCAAACCGGGACCAAATATACCGAACACATAAAATAACTCCCTTTATTTCTCTGTATAATCCCCTGCTGCACTAATGCACTTATCCCAGCGTTTTATTAGTGCTTGGACACCATTAAGTTTCCTCAGTGCGTTAGAGCCTGAATCACGTCTGAAACGCTGGCCTTCCAGGAACTCCTTAAGTGGCCCAAACATGTGGAAATGGCTTGGAGAAAGGTCAGGACTGTACAGGGGATGTAGCAATAACTCCCAGACGAGTTTACTTTTTTGGAAACTTCCAAGTTTCCAAAAGCGATTATCAGAGATTCCAAAGAGTCAGAATTTCCAACTCAAAATTAAAAAGTGTGAGCTTTTAATGACAGCATCTGTCACTGCCCTGCTTTTTACACTATGCCATGCACTCTCTTCATTTTCAAAATAACACTACGTTCCACCCACATTTTCTGGATGGTGTCACTTTCAATTGACAACTTTTGCAGATTAAAGCTGCTTCTTTTTTTTTTTTTTTTTTGTAAATGGCTGGTCCTAGCCAGCTGATGATCCAGTTTGATGCAGCGCGTTGAAATCAGCTTTCGTGAGTTTGTGGGACTCTGATGGCACACACACACACATACAGACACAAATATACAGTACACTATGTGATTGACAGCAGTGTTAACACACAAGCTATTATTAACACACATCAAACCTACACAGCCTGAGACGCACTTGCTCAGTTGCTCACTCACTCTCAGACATGCTTCCAGAGGAAGAGAGAATGACAGAGTAAAGGATACTAATAGCCTTCACTCATGGTGCTGCTCATGAATAAAGCACCTGACAGAGTGTGGATCAGGTACCTGTTTTTAGAGTCAGTCGTTTTTTCATGTTCGTTTTCTGTTCTGCTAGTCGCCTAATTGGCATTGACTGGATAAATGTAAATGAATCTGATTCCTTTTTTTTTTTTTTTTTTTTTGGTCGAGTATGACTATGGGGAAAATATGTAGAAGAAATTGAGGAATTAAAGACAGAATAACCTTATTCCATACTAAAATTTGAATGATTTTTATTTAGTGATGCTTATTGTAAAATAATCTAAGCTCGATTTCTAACCTTAACCATTCCACACTGCCATTTTATCTTTTTTCTTCTTAACAAGATGATTTGTTTGTCTTTTTTTTTTTTTTGCTATCAGACTGATATTTTAGAAGTGTTTGAAGACCTCTGCGGGGAATATTTGTTGTTTATTTGTCTGAAAAGAAGAAAGCCATTTACGGCTCTGCAGCTTGAGCCATATTGTCTTAATTTAGAAAGCAGAGATTGCTTTGCCAAAAGAAAAAAAACTGATCAAAAACACACCACACCAGGAATAAACAAAACAAACAAAAAAAAGGCAAATTTCTATCTTCATTCTAAGACTGTTCATGGTTATGAGATTAAAAATGATGTGGCCGAGAAACCAGTGCTGACCTCCCTATTTTTTACAGTTTGGGGGAAAAGTTGTCACCCAAAACGTTCTGTTGTTTTATAAGCAAGTGATAGATTTCAGTTAGAAAAATTTGTAACACAAATTATTTCTGGCGAAAGTCAAACCAGTCCTACTGCAAATCTCAAATTCTGGATCTGCTCCTGTTTAAGTGCCATTTCGATTGAAAGCAGCTTTTGACACCTTTTTGACCGTGATGTTTTAATAGACAAGCTGTGCAAACACAGTAGGGTTAGAAAGTTCTTGCCTGATTTAAGTCTTATTTGACAGCCTGTAACCAGGTTGTAAGTTTTAATAGAGAAATTTAAGAGTATACAAAACGTACTGCATGGCATCCCACAAGGTTATGGTTTAGGTCCGCTCTTAAACATGACACTGGCATTCAGGTGATGCAAGATTATTTTTATTAATGTATTTCAATACAAATTCAGTGTGTGGTGTGAGGGTTAGCACTGTCGCCTTGCATCTCCAGGGTCAAGGGTTCAATTTCTACCTTGGGGCTGTCTGCATGGAATTCACATGTCCTCCCAGTGCTTGGTGGGTTTCATCCAGGTACTCCGGTTTTCTCCCATAGTTATGCAGATTGATTTGCTATTCCCAAATTACTTGTATGGGTGTGTGAGAGTCCAGCGATGGATTGGCATCCCACCTGAGTCTCCTGGGATCCTGTCCAGGATACGTTGTATAGAAGATATAAGAAAGATGAATATTTTAATTCAAACTTGACAGGTAAAAAACGGTGTAAATGTACATGAAATGCAAAGTGAACTTAACACGAAAACATGGATGGATGAAAATGGTTAAAACCCTAAATCCTTTTTAATGCACAGATATTTCCAAGAGAATACAGGATGTCTCCATGTGTGTTGGTCAATAATGAGACATATGTCTTAATAGCACAGGAAAAAGTTATAGTAGTCTATTAAAATTGAGACTCCTATAAGTAATAAATGTAAAACAAGTAGTTTGATGTTTTAAAGATGGAAATACAAAGTGTACCATGTATAAAGGATCAACAGGTAACCACCCTGAAATCCAGCCTATCAATAACTAAGGTACCATGTGTGCCAAGCCGTACAGCAGTGCTGGGGCTCTTTCTGTATAATTACACACAGTGCACAATGTGATGCGTTCTTTGTATATTTGGTATATAAGTACATACCTGCCTTTTATTTTAAATTGTGACAAATATATCAGTCACTTGGACCAGACTGAAAAATCTGTCATTTAAACACATTTCACTTACTATTTACAGTCAGTTGATGCTGATCAAATGTCGAGTTTTAATATTAAACCAAAAATTATCAAAACTTTGATCCAATGATTGATTTAGAGCGAAAGAAAATGGTTTATCAAGAGCGTAATCTAGCCACGTCTGCATTGATAGGGTACAAGATCATGTGTATACTGTATAATGGTCGGTGTGTTTGTTTATTTTCTTTGGGTAAAGATACACAATGTATTTCATTCACAAATTTCTTTAATAGTAATTTAGTGCATAGCACTGTCACCATTCACCTTCAAGGTTGGGGGTTTGAATCTTTCCTCCAGTCTGTTTGCATTTAGTTTGCTTGGTGAGTTTCCTCTGGATTCTTTATTTTCCTGTACACTGTACAAAATATATAACACAAACTACAGTGTCCACTAGAGAAATCTTTGTAAACAGCACCAAACAGAAATGGCAGAAAAAAGCCAGGCCCATATATTTTGGAACAAAGAATTTTGGGGCATTTGGCCTCTGTACACCACCATATTGAATTTGAAATGAAACATTCAAGATGTGTTTAAAATCAAGTGCTTAAACTGAAGGAGTCTGGGGAAAAAAAAAATGTGACATTAACCATTCAGGGATTACAGCCATTTTCATACACACAACCATCTTAATTGGCACATAAGTAATGGAACAAACTAACATATTGCCAAACATAAGATTGCCTTTTATACTGAAATGCGAATCCTTTACACTCAATAAAAGTCTGAAACCCAAGGACATGACCAAATGTCGAGTTTTCTCCCTCAAGATGTTTTGCCAGGCCTTTACTGCAGCTGCCTGTTTGTGGGTCTTTCTGCTTTAAGTCTTGTAGTCAGTAGGTGAAAGGCATGCACTATTGGTTTGAGTCCTATACACTTTGGAATTCATCCGGCTACTTGGTATATATCAGCAGTCAGGACTTCAGTAAACATCACTGAACCGGTTCCACTGGCAGACATACACGCTTGCTTGACATGTTTGACAGCTGATGTGTATGCTTTCGATCATGAGCTGTTCCTCTCTTTCTCCATACTTTTCTCTTCCCATAATTCTGCTACATATTTAATTTTGGTTTATCATTCCAAAAAATCTGGCAAAGTTTTCTGGAAAGGTCTAATTTGGTCATTGCATTCTTGGGCATTACCAGTGGGTTGCACCTATAAGTGAAACATCTGTATTTACTTTATAAAGCTGACTCTTGACTGTAGACTTTGACAATAACATGACTTATGTTTTTTTACATCTTGGCTAGATGTTATAAAAGGGTCCTTCAGAATTTGCAGTCGTCCACTTTGGGTGTCTTCTGTGTTCCAATGTTTCCAATGTTTCTGACTTCACTTGCATAGAAACCCTTTTTGGACTTCATGTTAAGAGCTTGCGTGAACAGCAACCAAACACAAATGCTTTTTATCTCCTTGATTAGTCATGAAGTAATAAGGGAACAGCGATCCATGCAACTGCTTGTCAGCCATTTGTTACATTACTTATCAGCCATCGACATATATGTGTGTGTGTATATGAAAATGGCTTGGAATTCCTGAATGGTTACTGCCACATTTTTTGTCAAACCCTTTGAATTAAAGCTGAAAGTCTTGACTTGTATTGAGGGGTTTATTTCAAATTCAGTATGGTGGTGTAAAGAGACCAAATGGCAAAAAATAACTTGTTTTTGTTCCACAATTTATTGTATTGCTTTTCTCCATGGCTGGTGTCATGAGTAAGAGAAGCTCACCAGGGAGTCGCCTGATTCACCTTCTGCATCATCAATAAACACAAGCAAGAGCATAGTTTTGACCCTGATGTAAGGGGTGGGATTACACATGCATGCACATGCATATGCATAGGACAGGTCTAGAGTTAGCTGCGCAACTGCCCTTTTGCCCTCATCTCTAAGAAAACAAATACATACATTGTGCGGTGAGTTAAGTCTTTATTAGTCACATATACATTACTGCACAGTCAAATTCTTTCTTCACATATCCCAGAGTAACTGGGGTCAGCAATGATACAGCGACCCTGGAGCAGGTAGGGTCTTACTCAATGGCAACCTGGGGCTAGAACCGCCAACCTTCTGATCAGTAGGTTGCCCTGCTTAGCCCACTGAGCCACCACTGCCCCAAAGACCATGCTCAAGGGTCCAACAGCGGCAGCCTGGCGCCATTGGGGCTCGAACCGGAAACCCCCTGATCGGCAATCCAACACCTTATCCACAGAGGAAACCTTATGAAACTGTATTTAATAAAAACTTAATATTAAGACATTTTTAGACGGTTGCTGACGAGTCTTTTGACACTACAGAAAGAATCAGTAATGAATGTTGTAACCAGTGTGATTCACTGTGAAGGAAAAATCGCCTTTTTACAGTCAAGCGAAAAAATTCTTAGTTATCTGGCTAACACATGGACAAAAGTCTTGCCACAACTTTCTTTATTATTATTCACATTTTTCTTCCAACGAGCCCATCTTTCTTGTATTTTTAAAGCAGTCATGAGGAATAGTTTTCCAGGCTTCCTGAAGGACTTTTCGTCTCAGATATTCAGTCCTGTTCCTGCACCTGGAGCAGTTTCAGAGGAATGTTTTTTGTTTGTTAAGCCACACAGTGACCTATGAATCGGTTAAGCAATAAAAAAAAAAAAAAAAAAAAACGATAAACAGATGCAGATGATGACAGATGATCAGGACGGTGATACTGAGTGTTTGGAATGGATAAGAGGGGAAATGAGGTTGCAACCAGTTTTAGCATCTTTAGGCACTTCGTTTGCAATCAGGAATTAATTAATAACAAAGCTCCGAAGTTGGCGATACTGTGGCATTGTGGTTAGCACTATTGCCCAGCACCTCCCGGGTTAAGGGGTTCGAGTGCATGGAGTTTGCATGTTCTCCCCATGCTTGGTGTTTCCTCCAAGTACTCCGGTTTCCTCACACAGTCCAAAGATATGCAGATTAGGTTAACTGACATCCCCAAATTGGTCATAGTGAGTGAATGAGCGTGTGTACGTCCTGTGATAGATTAACAACCCACCTGGTGTGTATCCCACCTCATGCCATAAGTCTCCTGGCATAGGCTCCAGTCCCTCCACGGCCCTGTATACGCATAAAGCATAAAGCAGTATAGACGATACAGTGAGTAAGTGAGTTTGTCTCTATTTAAAAGAAGTTTAGTCCGCGCTCACTTCAAGTCTAAACCTGAGTACAAATACAGGAAGGGCTATTTGGAGCATTAAACCGATACAGAGACAAACAGTTGTCGTTGCACCTGTAGTTCAACGTCGATGTGATGGAAGTGTTTTTTATTTGCCAAGCAGTGGGGAGGAAGTAGCGTGAGTGTCATAGAGAGGGCCATAATGGCTTATCCTGATGTGGGCAGGCAGGCTGCGGATGGCAGTTGTGTCCCACATACATTGCTCGTGACTGCTGCAGACGACCCCCACCCACATATAACGGGTTATGAAACATCTTCGATATTATTCATGAAAACTGGCCAGGAGGAATCCACAGCACAGAACAGCATCATCGTACACATCTTATACTGTATGTGTGTGTGCAGAGCTGCTTCAGTGTCCCTGTTCCTATAGGCAGCGTGAAGATTGGGGTTAAGAGGTCAAGCTGTGACAAGGCTCTTACTTGATAATCATTAGTACATGGATAATGTACACCTGGGCTTGTTTTTTCCTTTTCTGTTTTTTTTTTTTTTTTCAAAAGGATATGTTAACCCTGAAGGAGAAATGGCGCTCTATAGTAGGAGAGACATCAAGCGCATACCCGGTCACAGTGAATACTGCTTGTTTAGCAGCTTGCAAATGGATTCTTCATGGCGTACGATGAAATGGTTTCATTTTCATCTTGTAAACTAATTCTCCACATGCAAACACATTCATTCATGCTTCATTCCACATTGTCGGAAATCACACAACGGACGGATTTTAGTGTAAAAAAAACAGATACATAAGAGTGTAGTTAAAAAAAAGAAATTTTCGCAACAACCAGATTTTTTTTTTTTTTTAGAATAAAATATAGAGTAGAAAAAGGGGGGAATAACGGATGAGTGGGGAGGGGGTGGGACTCTGTCAGCACGCTGTCACCTTCTCTGCCAGAATAAATCCATCAAACGCTGAAATAAATCGGGCCGTGATGATTTGCATGACTACGGTGGGAAAGGAAAAAATTTTTTATTATTATTTATTTATTTATTTATTTTAAAAGGCTTGGCTCGACAGCACATGCCGTTTAGACAAATCCTGCTCTCCGAATATGAGCGATCCCGAACGTCGTTCCAGAAATTTCCATTGTCATGTGCTAGATGATACGGGTTGATGTGGAAACGCCAGCCTGGTGTTATTGTTTCACTGTAATGAGAATCAAGCGAACAATTTGAAAGGCATTAACGGAGCTAATCAGAGATCTGATTTCGTTTCCTAAGCCGGCGTTCGGCCTGACCTTGTGTGAGCGCATCCCGACGAAAAACAGCAAGATGATTTCTGGGGCTTCTGAGGATTTTTCTTTGCCCAGGTGCGAGAAAGCATGAGTGGTAAAGATGGGCAGATGGCATGTCTCTGTCTCCTTCTTTCCCTCTCTCTTTCTCTGTGTCTCTCTAATTTGTCTCTCACTCATGCCGAAGTGTCTACGGTACCGGGTCAGCGTCTGGGAAGAGCAGAGTCGATTAGATGAGCAGCCGCGCGTGTGTGTTTCTATCTCTGTGTGTGTGTGTGTGTGTGTGTGTGTGAGAGAGAGAGAGAGAGAGAGAGAGAGAGAGAGAACAGTATGGAAGTGCAGATGCAGGCAGTCCCTCAGTGAGAATGTTTCCACTGGGAGAGAGACAGCTACGGCACAGCATCTGGGGCATTAACGAGCCTTATCACACACACACACACACACACACACACACACACACACACACACACTGCACGACAGGGATACATAGTGCAGTATATACACAGATATACTCTGCCTGTGTGGTTTTACAGTTTTTTTCCTCACCCTATTGCCCCTAGGTGTAGTGTGTGTGTGTGTGTGTGCGCACATTGCCCTGTGATGCACTGTACTGGGAACCCCCCCAGGGTGTATTTTTAATTGCTAGGCCAGATGCACCATGACCTGGAACCTGAGATATACACAAGTGTGTGTATATGTGTGTGTGTGTATGTGTATATATATATATATTATGCACAAAAGCACATGGCACATATTCTGTCTTTTGTTTTTATTTTACAATCACCAGATGAGCAGATACATCATTTTAAAAAAAGGAAATAAAACCAAGATTTGTTTCTCAAAAAATTATTATACAATTTTTCTCCATAGGGATTTTGTACAGGAGGAAACATAAGTCAAAAATGTAATAACATCATGATTCCATAATAAACATGACTTGAGATTCAGGGGTCCACAGATTCACCCACAGACCCATCTCTCTCGCTCTCTTTTTTTTTTTTTTTTAACATTTTTTACCTAATAAATATAAACTGTATGGTCATATTGTTGTTAGCCAGGCATTAGTGGATACACCAGGGCACAACCTTAATGGATGTCCATAGTCATTTCAGATACATCACTGTGCTACACACACACACACACACACACACACACTTTCTCTCTCACTCACACACACACACACACACACGAGAAGCTTTACACAGAAGCAGACATGGGGTCAGGGACCAAAACACGGTTGTGGGGGGAATGATAGGGCGTCGGTCACCAAGAACATAAAGAAGGGCAGAGGAAAAAGAGACGGCAGATGAAGACGGGCTTTATTGTCCTCTGTGGAGAGAGAAAGAGAGAGAGAGAGAGAGCAGGCTGGCTATCTGATAGAAGTGTGTGCAGGAAAAGCTGCGGAGAGGCACTTGACATTTGGCCTGATTCAAACAGCTTTGCTGAGGGAAGGTACTCTGATGGAAACACACACACACACACACACTCTCCCTCTCTCTATCTATATATCTTTCTGTCTCTCTTTGAGCTCATTTTTTTCTTCGAGCAACCTATCGGTCTCCTTTTCAACTCCTTCATTCTCCAATCTGTCTCTCTCTGTCAGTCTATCGATCAGTCTTTTCTTCTTTTTTTTTTTTCAACCTTGCCTCTGCTTCTATCCCTGATGGTCTACTTTTCGAAAAACTTATACCTGATGAGAAGGTTTAGAGATTGAGAAAAAGAAAAAAATGTCCAAATATATGTTCACCAATTCAGTGCATTATGGCGCTCGTGGGGGCTTGGGGGGTGGGGGGGAAGCTGGGTTGGGGCCCTAATCTGCATGTTTATGGACTGTGGGAGGAAACCAGAGTTCCTGGAGGAAACCCACCAAGCACAGGGAGAACATGCAAACTCCATACACGCAGACCTGCGGCGGGAATTGAACCGGACCCTGGAGGAACGAGGCGAGGTGAGGCGACAGTGCTAAACCACTGAACCACCGTGCCGCCACAAAGTGACACAACATGGAAAATATGCGAGGAAAAACAAAGACAGATATTTGGCCCGAACGCCGGTTAGCAGTGAGACGTCTGAGCGGAGGAGGAGGTTGCAGTAGGTGATCTCGCGTGGCAGCATGATTACGAAATTGAAAAGTTGGTTTTGAAAATGGAAAATGCACACAAATCATCGTTCTCGGTAAGCACTTAATTACTTCGATCTCCCCTAAGTGTAATCAGTGGATGAAGAGGATGTGACAGGAGTAAGTCTGAGAAAGGGAGATAGCACCCATTTTCTGATTGTTGCTAATTAGCATGCAGTTCACTAGTGTACAAATTTCAAAGGCGGTGCAATATAGCGTTCCTCAGAAGTTGGGTCTGACTGGGTCTGGATTTATGGTTTTGTCTTTTGGCAATGTTATCGCCACGCTATAACCACTTACTTTATTAAGCTGATGCAACAGAATGTCATTTAAGGAGAAATTCTGCAATATTCTGAATTAGGATTCATAGTGCACAGCTAGTGATTGTTAAAGAAGCTTTGTGACTGATCTACAGTATCAGCGCTGATTATCTAAAGAATCACTGCATAGTCTAATGGTAATGCAATATGCTAATGTAAAGTTGAGTTGAAGCTCAAAGTGCTTCAGATCGTAGGAGATCGCCACAGTAGAGTCGGCCAGAGGTGCACCGGAGGAAAAAACAAAAAGCCTCGCTCAGGAAGCGTGGTAGCCTCGGATCGTTCCTTATCTCATTACAGGGAAAGCTACATAAATCCACAGATGGAGAGAAAGAGGAACAGGGTATTATTTGCATGTTTCCTCTCTCTCTCTCTCTCTCTCTCTCTCATTCTCGCACCATATCAACGTCTACCTCCCTCTCTATGTCTGTCTACCTCTCTTTCTCGTCTTCCCCACCATTTGCTATAAAGTGACTTCAATCATCACTCTAGCCAAAACACATTAAGCTGGTTTGCCTGGAAAAAAAAAAAAGATGCTCTGAGTGCCACATTCGATTTGGAGTAGTGATGCATAGCTGGTGCATTACTTTAGAAAATAAAAACGATATGCTGAATATCAACAAAGTGGACCTGATGGATGACTGTCCTAGCAGATGGATAAAGAGACATCCAATGAACCTGCATGGGACGAGGACATGCGCGCGCGCACACACACACACACACACACACACACACCATAACCCTGACCAACATGTACATAACACTGGCTGACAGCACAGATATTTATTTCTCCATCATCTGATCAACTTTTTACTTAAAAGAAAAAAAAAGAATACACCAACACAATTTTTTCAATCTGGAAGGATAACAGAGTCATTTGGATACATTAAACCCAGCGAACCAGCAAACAATATGATTCCCCTGGTTTCAGAGTAGCTGTTACTGCCTCTGAATTTAGGGAGATGGATGTAAAGTGCTTGAGAGCTTTTGACCAGAAAGAGGTGATATTTAAGAGTGAACCAAGGGACAGAGAGGACAAAGCTTGGTTTAAAGAATGCCATTATACTAATCCACAGCAGGGAAAACACAGAGAGAAGGATTGAGGAAAGAGGAAGAATATTTATGGAGAACTCTACGTTCAAAATGACTGCACCGACACGAGCAACTATACGTCCTTAAAATGCCTTCTTTTGTACTGTTTGGCTCTCTGAGCAAAAATAAATCACAGTCAAATCAGTTCTGACCTGATCAGACCCCGCCCAACCTCCCCACAGGGCCCTACGGGTAAAATCTTCCCATTAGTGCCTGTGTTACCCAGGAACCCAACTCTGGCTGTTATGTGATTGCGGAGGCCCTGCAAACATCCCCATTCCCATTCCCAGACCTATTCCCATGCCAACACCCTGTGAAAGTGATCCGTCATAGTTGTAGTCCATTCCCTCTGTACAGTCCATGAAATCGTTGAGAAGAACAGACTCCACATCACCATCCAGACTGCTCTGATGGACGTCTATCTCCATCTCTGACTGCTGCAATCGGTTAGAAGGTGGCTGGTGGTGACCGGGTTGGTGGCTGCCATTCTGGCCCGGGTGGTGATGGTGGTAGTGGTAGTATCCGTGCCAGGGTTCTGTCAAGCCCTGGTGTTGAGCACCTGGATAAGTTTGATGCCGGGTTTGAGGTGCAGATGCCATAAAGGAGGGGTCCTGGGGCACATCCATAAAGCCGGCTGGGTTAGGGGGTAGGGAGGTAGAGGGAAGGTGGGCGCGAGGGCCATATGGATTGGAGGATTTGTGGTTGTAGGGTTGCAACATTTCATTGTTGACTCTGGGAGAGAGTGTTGATTGCCTTGTGTTGCTGTGCTGCATATGGCTGTGCATGTGGTTTGAATTAGGGCTGGGGTTAAGCTTATGGTTTTGCTTGTGGGGTTGGCCATAGTCATGAGTGGGGTGATGTTTGGGACCATGGTTGTACTCTAGATCTGGGTGATGCTTGTTGGGATTTTGACTGTGATGAAGGCTTGAGTTCTGCTTATGGTTTGCACCATGATCGTTGTGAAGGTTTTGATTGGGATTGGGATTCTGGCTCTGATTGTGACTGCAGCTCTGATCATGGCCATGAGAGTGGACGATACCATTAGACCGTGACATTAGTGAATGGGCAGCTTGACTTTGCCCTACCACCATGTCCTTTCCACAATACTGTGGCCCACCAGCTAATAGGCTCTCTAGAGCATTGTTCTCTGAGTAAGCCCTTAGGGGGCGCTGAAAGCTGGTTGGCTTGTTTTCCTGGATAGTCTGCATAGGAGCATGGTGCCTTAGCATACTCATGGAAGGCTGACCATAGACAGTACCACAATATGCTGTTTCCCCTTTGGGTCCTGGGCCATAATGGTAGCCATTGCACTTTAGTTGCTGTGGCTGTGAGAAGTCTTCTTCCAAGCTGATGGCTCCAGTAAGGTCAGCCAATTGAGGGAGCTCTACTGAGGGACAGTGGCCCCCAGTGCCCAGAGCAGGTGATCTGGTACTGGTGGGGCTTGAATAGAGGCGAGGGGAAGCAGAACAGGACAGCCCTCCCTCCTCTGGTTCATCTGGCTCTGCTTCAGCCACAATTGGTGACAGGCACCCACTTAATGTGGAGGCTGAGGAACTTGTTCTGGAGTGTAGGTCTGCCCAGGCATCAAACTCCTCACTCCCTACACCCATTCCACCCTTCCCAGCTGGGCTACCATGTTCTGGGGACCCCTGGATCCCAGGCCCAGCGCCAAGTCCTCGGCCCATCCCTATGGCCCTCTTCCGGCTTATCCGGCCTCGAGATTTCAGGTACTTTGTGCCATTGTCCATTGAGGCGGCACGTCGACGAGGACCCTTTCCCATCTTGCCACCTTCTGGGTTTAGCATCCACCATGAACTCTTGCCAGTTCCCTCATTCTGGACACGAATGAAGCGGGTATGCAGAGACAGGTTGTGGCGAATAGAGTTCTGCAGAGACAATTATGGGTAATGGGGTGGGAAGAGAGACAAAAACATGCTGTTAAACATTTAATACTATACTGTGCATATTGCAATAGCACATCTTATCTGGAAAAAAACAACACGAGAGGACTCTGCAATTAACCTGGATCTATTATTCTGGGTTTTTTTTGTTTTTTTTTTAACAGTGCTATAAATTACGGAGTGCTATATGATATATGATATGATATGATATGATATACAGTATGCAACTGCTATGCTATGAAATGGTACAGCAAATGGTAGTTTTTTTTAGTTATACTTTAAAATATATCATAGGAAAATGTACATATTTCATCATTATGTACCTATGCATAATATTCCTGATCATGACATGAATCCTCTTCATAAAAAAAATAATAATAATAATCTGGCAGCAGCTAATCATTCCTAATTGTTCTAATTGTTCAGATCAAGCGGCTGTTCAAGTAAAGCGTGGCAGGCACCAAGAAGCAGATCGATACAGCAGGCAGCCTTGTTCCTCCACGCAGCAAATACTCTCTCTGACTCACACCACTACCAACCGAGTCATGCACACACACATATATGTACATGTGCACACACACACAAACACACGCCACAGCAAGCACATCAAACCGTCGCCAAGGTTACCCAAATGAATCACACGTGGCAACATGATCACAGACGCCCCTATCGATTGCAGGCCTCCAAATATGACGGGGAGCCAGCGAGAGAGGCGAGAGGGAGAGAGGTGTGATTTTGGCATGCTTACTGTGCTGGAAGAACACCAGAACAAAGAGAACAGAAAAAGATGGGAGGGGGCTGTTTCCAATGCCAAGATAAACCATATTTAGATCACAGGAACAGATGAAGTAAACATGGGTTTGTTTCTTGCAACACAATAATTGGGGATTCTTTTTTTTTTTTTTTTTCTTGGGAGAATTGAGTAATTAATAATTGTGAGCGATCTGCTTGAAGTTCCTTTCAGGACAACGTAAAGACATCATCAAGAGCTACACAACCTTTACTTTGTACAATTCGGTGTATGGTAAATGCACAGCGTTTGAGCACTTTGTAGAATAACAATAGATATAAAGAGTAACGCTATAAAATCAGGATTTTTTTCCCCGTGTCTTGATCTGATGAATGCACACGCTCTGAGTAATGCATTACATTCTTCAAACAGCTGATAAAACAACACGCGCATATAAAATTTAATCTATATTTTATGCTTGAAGCAGCTGAGTGACACATTTCTGGCTGACTGCGAGTTCTGAGCGTCACTTTGCCTTTTGACAAGATCGATTGTGCTTTCCTTTTACTTTTTTCTTTCCCTTTTTCGCCCTCTTGTATAAATAGGAGACTTTCTTTAAAAAAAAAAAAAAACATCCCTGGCTGTAGATGCCAGCATTATATACACACATATAACATATCAAAATAGTACATGTAATGCTCGAATATTAAATATATTCTACAGAATGTAGTGCACTATGGTACAAAAAAGTATGCACAATGTATAAAAAAAAATACAGATAATATACGTCCAAAATTATATACTGCTGTATAAAATGTTACGGCTGGCGTTCGGTTTTGCCATAGCACGTCTTGCTATATTACATATATATTACTTGCTATAGATTGTTACGGGTTTTATACAGTATGCGAAAGCACCTCCTGTTGTTGTGTGTGCAACAGAATCCTTGCATTCATTGTATCATTGTACAGTATCACTCAACTAATCTCCATCTTTATTGCACTCTCTGTCTGACTCACACGCATGCACAAATTATATTTTCTTATTTACTTGCTCTATATATTACAAATCACAGCAAGTCCCGTAACGTTGCCTGTCAGGATTTCCTGCATTATTATTATTATTATTATCTAGTTAGTGTAAGAGTCAGTTGCAGGTAGGAATTTGGCCTACACTACACTACAAGGAAACTCCTTAGGATTATAGCATACAATATAAGCAATAACAATTCAGCATTAAAAAAAAAATTTAACCAAACAACAGAAGCCATAACACCTTTAATAGTTGTAATAAAACTGTAAGTGCACCATGTTCAAGTGGATTATTTAAACCTTTAAAAATATCTTGAAGTACATCGTTAAATAAGGAGCAATTTAGACTATATAGTACATGCGATGGAAGCAGAAGCAAAGCAAAATAAGTTGCAGTTGTGCACTGTAATCTTATATTATACCTTCAGGGTGTCTGGTTCACTCCTGGGCTCAGGTTACTTTTTTACATTTTACTGCTCCTGTTTCCTTCGGGTTCTCTGGTTTCCTCCCACACCCCAAAACATACATATAGATAGACAGGTTGGCTACATTACTGTAAATTGCCCCTAGGTGTGAGTGAGGGTGTGTACAGTGTGTGTATGTGATAGCCTTCTGCCCAAGTTCAGGATCCTACACGCCTTTAATCAGGTAGTATTCAGTGCTGCTATACTATCAAATGTTCAGTATTAAAACAAGATTTCATTGGTTTTGCAGTACAGGGTTGCAGGAAGGCTCAAGGCGTGGTGCCAATCCATCACAGGGCACGCAAGCACACCAAAGGGAATTTGGACACAAATTAGCATACTCTGAATGTCTTTGAGCTGAGGGAGGAAACCAGAGAACCCAGAGGAAACCCAGCAGGCACTGGGAGAATATGCAAACTCCACCCACACACAGACCCGAGCCAGGAATCTAACCTGTGTATTTACTGCACCATGAAATGTATTTGCTGATTTCCTGATTTTATTAAAAAAAAATTGCATTTTTGTCATACTTAAATAATCAAACATCAAACAAGCATCAAACAAATTCTATTATTATACAAAGATAAGCAGAATAAATACAACATGCAGTTTTTAAATAATGATTTCATTTGTGAAAGATTAAAAAAAATAATAATAATTTTTAAACCTGCCAGCCTTATGTGAAAAAGTAATTGCCCCTTAAATCCAAAAACAGGTTGTGCCACTATTGGCGGCATAAATCTTTCACATCGCTTTGGAGGATGAGAATTACTCGTCTTTTCAGAAATGTTTTACTGATGGATGGAAATTCTCCGTCAGGACTTTCTGGTATAGCACAGAATTCATCAGGTTCCATCACTACCACCATCATGGTTGACTGTAGGTATGAAGTTCTTTTTATGAAACACTTATCTGGTACACGCCAGATATACTCACTGCTTCCAAAACGTTTAACTTTTGTCTCATCAGTCCACCGAATATTTGCCTAGGTGATGTTTTTTTGGCTAATGTGAGATGATCCTTTGTGTTCTTTTTGGTCAGCAGTGACTTTCGCTTTGGAACTCTCCCATGGGTGCCATTTTTGCCCAGTCTTTTTCTTATTATTGAATCATGAACACTGGCCTTAACTGAGGCAAGTGAGCCCTGCAGTTCTTTGGATGTTCTTTTTTTTTGAGCTCCTGGACGAGTCGTCGTTGTGCTCTTGGAGTAATTTTGGTACACCTGGGAAGGTTCACCACTGTTCCACGTTTACTCCCTTTGTGGATAACCGCTCTCACCGTGGGTCGCTGGAGTACCAAAGCCTTAACAATGACTTCGTAACTCTTTCTAGACTGATACATGTAAATTACTTTGTTTCTCATCTTTTTGCAAAACTGCATTTTGTATTTTCTCTTTGCTTAATATTAAAATTTGTTTGGGTTTAATTAACTAATTAAGTGTGACAAATGCGTAAAAAATAAATAAATTCAGGAAGGGGCAAATATTGGAATTTCTTTTTTTACAGGACTGTATATTTTGTCACATTTATATAGTTCTCATCATATCGTATGTTTGGAAATTATCACATCTAATCTACCACAATCCTGTACCCAGGCCTATTTAGAAGTGCTAATTTTTTACAAAAGGCGCACGCAGCAAGTTGAAGAGTCTTTTCTTTGTTCTGAACAGATTTTACTTTTTATCAGACGAGATGAATACCATCCCCATCATCCAGGACTCCGGTACAGCATTTAGTGCTTCACACCATCATCTCACTTTCACACTTATTCATTCCTTTTCTCCATATCCTCCATCTGTTTATCACATAACCATACTTTTCACACCCCCAAAATCACTTACATACTTGTCCTTCACCTGTACTCAAACAGGAAAACAAAACCATCAGACAGATAGAAAAACAGCACACAACAAACCCAACACAACACGCTCCGGCATCCGTCACTTATATTCACTGAATTATCGTTCATCAAGTACCTCTATCAGCTCGCGTATGTGGAATCTATCTCTCTCCCCCCTCTTTTCTTTGCAAAAAAAGAGCTATCTTGTTTTCCCATAGTGATTCCGAGAGCTATTACGGCTCATATTAGTGAATGTATATCGGGCACACACAGCCAATTATCTTGGAGCTGAGCTGGAGATGAGCTCCAGAGTTGGCTGATCTCAAAGAGCCCCCTGCCTCTCTCTCTCTCTCGCTCGCGCTCTCTCTCCCTCTCTCTTTTCTCTCTGTCTGTCTCCTGGGATTTCTGAAGGGCTGATTCTCCAGCCCACGCTATCAGGCGAAAAAACCGTGCCACTTTGACTCTGCTCCTTTTCAAAGCAGTGAGAAATTGGATAAGTGAGGGGTATTTATGTTCTCTGGCCCCCCTCCAAGAAGCTCCTATTCTCAACCAACAGCTCAGCCAAATGACACAAGCCCCCATGCTGGTGTAATAGTGCAATGTTGTGCAGCCACGGCAGGCAAGGGGCTGACTTAATCAAAGCCAAACGGTGTGACAGCGTCGAAAAATGCCCCATGTCAGGCGATCAGAAAGCAGCCCTCTGACAGCTATGCCACGGCTGACGTTAGCTGCAGAGGGGTAACCATGACTACAGCGTTAAATGCTGGGGAGAAAAACGGGAAGTGTATGAGGCGGGTTAAGGATAAAAGTATGAAGTGAAAGAAATGGATTTGGGTTTTTAAAAAGAAAGGAGGAAAAAAGAACACGCAGTCCAATGTTCTAGGTTTCATCTGTGACTGTCAGGTGACTCACACCAACTCACAAGAGAGCTTCAATCATTCAGTCACACTGTCTCAGGAGCTGTCTCTAAGCACCGGTGATTAGCAAGTCCAGTGAAAAACTGCATCTGTGACTGCACTAGCCATCCGTAGTTCTCAAAAATGATGAACTTGAAAACCTTATTTAGTTTTTCAAAGTTTGACCAATTTGATTTCATTGTTCTGAAACTAGGAAGCCGATGAGCGAGAAACAATCCCAAAGCTTGACCCTGATCTCCATCATCTAACACTGATCCCTTAAGGAACACAGATCCTCTTGTTAAGTCTGTTTTGCTCAACCACAGTGTGGCTTGTGGTAACGATTTGCAAGCAGCACGCCTGTGGCTCCATTTCTGACACAGACACCTTGCAGACTGCCTAGCCCTCCTCAGCACACTCTTGCGTACTTGTTTACACACTCACATTCATCAATTCATCCAGAGGAATCCACACCCATACACAAGCTTTTGACCACACTCGCCCAAACACATGCATACAGCAATCTAGCAAGTGCATTCAATCCCAGGCTAATCTTAAAGTCTGGATGTAATCCGGGTTAATCTGGCTGTTCGTCACCTGGGTCTCAACCCAGGAGGTGCTTGAAAGATGGGATTGAAGGGATCATATGTTGGCACGGAAGCAGAAAGCTAAGCGTAATGATGGGCGAATACAACCCAAATGAGGATGGGTTTCCTGTTGAGTCCTATTGCCATCTTAGGAAGTTTTTCCTTGCCACTGTCGCCCTCGGCTTGCTCATCAGGGGCTATTTGACCATTTTGATTCATACACATTCACATTCCATTCAAACCTAAATAATTATTTTGATTGTGTAAAGCTGCTTTGCAACAATGACAATTGTTAAAAGCGCTATACAAATAAAATTGAATTGAATTGAATAAACTTCAATATGGAGTCGTTTCTATGGGAATTTATGTCCATTCATTCTGTAGAGCATTTATGAGGTCAGGCACTGATGTTGAATGAGAAGGCCCCGCTCACAATCTCTGTTCCAGTTCATCCTAAAGGTGCTCGATGGAGTTGAGGTCAGGGCTCTGTGTTAGGGCCGGTCAAGTTTCTCCACACTGAACTCATTAGTCCAGTCTTTATTATCTTTGCTTTTGTGTGTGTCATGTTGGAATAGAAAGGGACCTTCCCCAAACTGTTGAGACAAAGTTGGAAGCATAGCATTGTCCAATATGCTGAACCTTTAAGATTTGTCCTGCACTGGAAATGACTGAAATACCTAAATTCAATAATTAACTGGTTTGGCCAAATACTCACTCAATCATCCATAGTTCTTTATCCTGTCTACAGGGTCGCGAGGGCCTAGAGGCTATCCCAGGAGACTTGGCATGAGACAGGGTATACCCTGGACAGGGTGACAATCCATCAGAGAGCACACACTTACACGCTCATTCACACAGAATACGAGCAACTTGGAAAAGCCAATTTGGCAAGTCAGCATTTCTTTGGACTGTGGGAGGGAACTGAAGCACCTGAAGGAAACCCAACAGGCACGTAGAGAACATGCAAACTCCATGCTCACAGAGCTACGGTGGGAATCAAACATGTACCGAAGTAGAAAAAAAAACAGTGGTGGATTATGCCTAAGCTGTTGTCCATGAGAACAGGCTGCTGTAACATCGACACGTTATAGAAGAGACATCTGTCATTTATTCCACATTATGGACACTGAGCTAGCCTTCAAACTGACACCTTGATCAAATATCTACAAGGCATAGTTAAGAGCGCCGCTGGATGTCCAGTCTGTAGCCATGATTAGGACCTTTAACAAAAGGGACAGTCATTTAAGAAAAAGATAAAATAACATTTTTAAACGTCATCATGCTGAGCAGGGAATCTGTATAGGTTAAAAGTGTAGATGGATAGTTTTTGAATTCCTATAAAAGACTCAGAAAAGCGTTGTGATTTGCAGAACACTCAATTTAGAGCCTTAAAGGCAATCATTTATTTTACGTCATGTGCGTTGCTCCATTGGATACACAGCAGAACATTCTTTTCAAGGAGGGATTGCTGAAGTGTCCTTAGGAGCTAGCAAGGCTGAAACGTTTGCAACCTTGCTCAAGCATTATGTATTAATCCTTCTTACACAGCCATCAATCATTAGACGCAGACTCGGCAATGGGTCTCTTTTAGCCAGACATGTTTTGGATAAGCACGAGTGTGGTAAAAGATAGACAATGACTGTGTGCATTATGAAGGAGAAGCAAAGGAGGGGGATTGCGAGAGAGAGAGAGACACACAAAGCAACATATTACAGCCGGGGAGAGTTAAAAAGAACGCTGGGAGAGCTGAGTGGGAAAGAGGGCTCATCTGCTAAGCCTGTCTGGAGGCAATCGATGGAAATTAGCAAATGCTAAAGATACACTTCCTGTGGAGGGTGTCATGGGTTGACGTTTATTTGTTTGAGGGGGGAACGAACTTAAGAGAGAAAATGCAAAAAAGAAATGAATTCAATGGTCAAGTTCCGTTCCGAGAGCTTGTTCGTAAGTCCAATCTGTTCAACAAACATGGTCTAGGTTCTAGGATACTAACTAGCGACACACAGTATGAACTTGCCCTTGTTCTTTCGAAGGTCTGGCATCTTTTCACCTAGCTCCATTCTCTCAATTATTTTCACTTTTGTCTCCATCGTTATTGCAGTACCAGCTTCATCACCGCTGCTTTTATGCTTGCATCCGGACATCCTGGGCTTGTACTCCACTTGCAGAGAATCCACGGTGGACGTACGTACTTGTAATCTAACTTAATGTTCTTGGAATGTATCTTGGAAAGTTCCTAACTCGAATGTTCGTATGTAGGGGACTTACTGTACTGTATAGTTGCTAGCCATTTTGTTAGCATGTCATGCAGTTATTCGATCAGACTGGCCATCAGAATGGCCGTTGCATGGTTGCTGGTGCCAGATGGGCTGGTTTGTGAAGTTCAGAAACGGCTAATTCTTTGCATTTTCGCAGAGTTTTAAGATCAGTGATAAATGGTCACACTGAGCTGCAACAATGACTAGAGTAAAATCGTTCATTACAAACCGTGATGAGCAGAAAAGCGTCCAACATGCCAAAGCTTGAGGTGGTCGAACTGCAACAGCACAAGACAGGAAACGATATTTGTCTATCCAGTTTAGCCTTCAGTGAGCATGCCCTCTGTAACCTCAGATTCCTGTTTTTCCTTGATCTGTATACATTAGATGAGCCTAATGGTAGGATTGTGTAGCAGTGGCCTAAATCTCTACCTACTGCTGTAACAACTATTATTACGGAGATGTTAATTGCTGAAAATTGCTCACAATTGCTATCACAACCTTGGAAATACAAAAGACACAGCTAAACACTCAGTCGTCCTTTTGTTCTTTACAAAGATGTCAGTCACTGCCCAGAGTAAGAGACAGAGAAAGATTACTTTGGATGGAAATGGCCACTGTGTTTGCGTTTTTGAACGACCAAATGATTAACGGCTGCACCAAGTGACATACTGTAGATTCAACATAGCCCTAAGGTACAGCATAAAAAAAAAACCCCGCACCAACCACTGGTAGGGGCGACATCCACTGTAAATAAAACCACTTTGTGATTCAGTTCAACATGAATAATGCTCCTCTAGACAGGGTAAAACAAGACATATAAATCTGTTTAGTTTTGTTGGTATTTTGTTTTTTGGAAATCTTCATGGAAATACTGATGCTGTATGATCCCAGGATATAGATAACTCACTGTAGAGTATAAGACTATTATCGGCTATTTTTATAATACTCAGTGTTGCAAGTTCATTTCCCTGGTAGTGCAAAATGTCATCTTGATATAATGGCAATATAGTGCTGCCATACAGTATAAATGTAATACTGTACAGTCATTTAATGCAGATTACGGTTGCAAATGTTAGTTATTGTTCTTCACTGAGGTTTTTTAAAACTAAAATGCTTTTTGATCTGTTGCACTAGAGCACAAGCAGCAGAACAGAACAAACACATTCAAGTTGTTGTTGGTCTCCCTGCTCCCGTCAAGGGGTCGCCACAGTGGACCATCAGATGCACACAACTTGACACATGTTTCACGACTGATGCAACCCCTTCCATTTTATCTGGGCTTGCGACCGGCACTGCATCCAGTGACTGGGGTTTGGGCATTGGCTGGGAATCGAACCCAGGCCTTTCACATGGAAACCACCAATGACCAACAACCACATTCAAATCTGAGAGTTTAAATCATTTCAATCACTTTTTTTTGAATAACAATTGGTTATCCTTCATTATATAGGGATAAAACATGAGTAACTTTAAGTTAAAGACTGGTGTCATGTTTCTGATTGGCTGGTGATGAGGAAACCAAATTTTGATCTATGATCTTTACCAGGGGTGGCATAGTGGTTAGCCCCATGGTCGGGGTTTGAGTCCTGCCTTCAGGTCTGTGTGCATGTTCTCCCCATGCTTGGTCGGTGCTCTAGTGTTCTCCCACAATACAAAGACATGAAGATTAGGCTAACTGGCATTTCCAAAATTACTTATAGTTTGAGTGTGTAAAGGACTGGCACCCCCTCCAGGGTATATTCCACCTTGTGCCCCTTTACCCTTAGAAAGGCTTCTGGCTCCTGGTCACCTTGTACAGAATAAGCGGTATAGAGTGAGATGGAGACATAGAGTGATCTTTACCCATTCCTACTCAATGTTCAGTGTCCGTAGTGAAATAATTTTTTTTTTTTACTACTCTCAACACTCGGTTTAGCACTGCCATTACATCCATCCATACTTCCATTTAAGCCATCATTACTAACACTACAACGACCTTCACACCAGTGGCCATTGCAGCAAGTGCTGGAAGGTACACTGATTGGGAACACCAACCTTACAACCTACAGGTGGACTCCCAACCATATTCAGTACTACAAACAGTCAGCCTACAGTGCACATCCTTATACTATGAAGGAGACTAAAATACCCAGAGGAAACCCAGAATGCAAACTCAATGCGCACTGTAGGCAAGATTCAAACCCCTCACGCTGACATGACACCTGCCCTGACATTACACATTGACTTCCAATGGAACTTTCTTGCAGATGTTAGCTCCCTCACCAAACTTGGTTAGTCTTTTAGGCCAAGCGAGTCCAAGTGAGAGTCAAAAAGGGAACAGGTACTCTATGGATAGACACATTGTGTTTGGGGGGAGGAGGAGTGCGTTTGAAAATAGACTGAACAGATTAAAGAGCATCTGAGTGCAGAGCAGGGGATCAGAAAATCTGCCCTGCGTACCAAAATAGCCTTCGAGGGCACGGTGAGCCAAACGTTCCGATCCCAGGTTTAGTAGAGCCAGGTTTCCCAGGACAAAGTGGCTCACAATGACGCCACAGTTAATGCGCTTAGAATTAGACTTCATCATCACAACATTTCTTTCTCTAATGCTCAATTACTCCACGTGAAGAAAAAACAAAATTGCATGAAATTGCACAACACTGCAATGCTGTAGTTAAATTTAATTATATTGCTATAAAGTGGGCATTTCACCTTAAGGTAATCCTAAAAATGGCACTTGAAGCCGTCATAAAAAAATCTTTTCAATAATCATTTGAGGATTTTACTTATATTTTAATTAGTCTTTTAAAAAATTTTACTAGTGATATATTAGTACATATAATAATATACCTTATTATTGCCATGGTACTTAATTATCGTGTTACTTGATTACCATGGTCGGCACTGTAAGACTTTATAGAGTACGAGGGTAGATATTATGTCATCTAAATGGGTACTGAGGTAGTCCTATGTGTGTACCACAATGTTTTAGTGAATACCATGGTACTTATTGGATACAACAATGGTTACCAAAGTTCATCATGTATCTAAAATGGTATGTTTGTACTGTACATACTGTACCATACTCGATATATTGGTATATACTATTGGCATGGTATAGGTAGTAGCATACAGTATACAACCTTAGTAGCTGCTGTGGTACCCATTAATTACCGTGGTATTCACTAAAGTATTGTGTATTAACCTTTGGAAGGTACTATAACAGGTGGTTATTTTATAAATATAACTATGGTACATAAACATATATAACATATAAAATATATTTTTGACAACATTGTGGTACATGTTGCATAGTACCATACTACACTACATGGTAGAACCATATACTTTATTATAGTACTATATATGTTCCATTGTACCAATGTGTGTCCCATGATGTGTTTACATGTAATATATCAACATGTAGTATCAAAATACCATATTTGCACACTATGGGAAACTTGGGAACGTTATTCAGCATGCTGTGTTTGTTTTTTACTATTGGAGGAAACCGAAGTACTCAGAGGAAACCCAGCAAGCAAGGGGAGAACATGTACACTTTATGCATACTGACCCAGGCGGGAATCGAACCTGGTGCTAACCACTACGTCACAATGCCGCATTGTTGCCTACCAGGGTTATTGGCCTAAAAAGACAGGATCTATAAATATGCGCACATTTTCAGTTTAAGATTCATCCCTATAAGAGCTGCTAAGATCTTTACAGTAGCTAACTTGTATACTGTTGATGATAAACTTGTACCCTCTTTTATGTATGCTAGCTACTGTATGGAACCCACTAGCAAACTAGCTCTCATTTTCCATAGCAACAAAACGAGTGGGATTTCAGTATCTAGGTATCTGTTTGGTTCATCACGCCCAACAGAATGCTAATTTTCTTGTAATGATTTTCAAGTTTAAAGCCACGAAGCCTCATTAAAGAGATCACAAGCTCACACATAATGCGCTCAGTAGTTGATGCTGCTGCTGCTGCTGTTTCCAATATCAAGACTTGATTTAAAATTGGAAAATGTCCCAAACAAGCTTTCTTCAATCTTTACGATCAGTATTAGCCATCCAGGTGAAGTAAGTCGTTAATAACCGAGCTCAGCGATAGCCCATTTTGTCGCTTCTCTCTTCCAAAAAGCGAGTGACACTGACTATAATTTTTTTATTTTATTTTTTTTTTTTTTGCACAAAGTCATCCTCTGTCCTAGACAGAGCATGCACAATTAATTAGTAAATCATTAATTAAGTCACGCTTCGATTCTTTCAGTTCGAGGGCATGGAGAGAGTTGATCACTTTAATCAAGAGCAAACAGATGAGGAAGCACACTCGCATGATTCTTAATTAAAGCGCGGCTAGATTAATGCATTTTACAGCATAGTTTAAGATCAAATCCAAGTTCATGCCGAAGGACAAAGGCGTATTGTGTACGCATGGATATTTATGGGATTTTCTTTGGATGCTGGGAAATGTATTCAAGCGTACTGTAAAAGAATGCCTTGAGTGCTCATGCACTTTATAATCATGTATAACACACAAAGATGTGTCTCGCGCGCGCGCACACACACACACATGCACATGCACACACACATGCACACTTGTGCTCTGTTAGCCTGGCACATAGGGCCCGCTCATTACAACAATGCCAAGCTACCAGTTGCTAAGGAGACCTGTGGGAGAGGGAGGGTTCCTGTTGCTATGGCAGCAAGCCTGCTTTCTGCCAACCGCCTTTCCCCACGAGACCTGACCGTAGTACGCAGAGAAAGGGAGCGACAGAAAGAAAGGAAGATGGAGAGGAGAACGAAGGAGCAAGCGTGTGTGTGTGTGAGAGAGAGAGAGAGGGTGAATGACTGAGTTTGTGGGGGAGGAAGAGGGGGTTAGGGGTAAGAGATGTTGAAAGAGTTTAAAAGAAAGACAGCAGCAAGCAGTGTAGGATTCGGGGGGAGGTGTGACAGAAAACCGTAGGGGAAAACAGGAGAAGGGAATGTGCTGTGAAAATTGATGGAGTGAAAGAAGAATAGTCAGGGTTAAGGCGAAGCAGCAAATAAGCAAGGATGCCTTTGAGAGCTCCATTTTCTTTCCCACGGAGTGATGTACGGCGCCGAATTGCGCTCAGCTGATGGCGAACGAGCACAATGAGCACAGGCGGGACTGAGGAACCTGAAGTTCGCCGAACTGACCCAACACTCTGACCTCAACGTACCTTCCCTTCCCTTTCCTCTTTTTCAAAAGCAGCCTCGCGCATCGCCTTTACCTTGACTAGTTCAAATAAATATATCATGTTTATCTGTTTGGTGTGTGTGTGTGCGCCAACACAATCTCACACAACCCACCTGCAGCGCCTTCTATACGCTGCATATCACCATTCTGCATAGCAACATATCAAGCTTTCATTCGAATGATCATGAATGTAATGCAATAAATCATTTCGGCACATGTTTAAACATATACAGAACAGCTGGATTTCATCTGTAAAGTTTTCTCACAACCAGTCCTGCAGGTTATGTACGTATGTGCGTTGTAACACTGTATTCGTTTGGGCGTTTTCATCATGTGAATAGTTTTCCGGCTCTACAGTGACTAAGAATACAGACTCATTCAACCTTTTTGGAATTACATTAGCTATTTTTTAATCACGCAATGATTCAAAGCACAAGTAAAAAAGAAAGAGTAAGGAAATCTTAGCTATCTACCACACATTATACAATCGCATACATCTAAAAGAATACCATATCATGAGAAAGCACTTATTTTTCAAATGAAACCTGGGAAAGCACAAATGCTGCCCGAATATGTTGTCGATCTAGGAACAGGAACTTTTCAGAGTATCAACTTCCTGTTTTTGTGGATGCATGTAGGATAGACAGCGATGGGTGGTCGGGGGGGGAAGCAATGTGAAATTTTTTTAAAAAACCCTACCAGTATGGCTACGGCGTAGCATAACATATACCTGCTAGAAAAATATGCTTGTGCATTTTCCAAGCGTATTCATTTTTTATTTATTTTTTGTCAGAAAGCCACAACCAATCAGCTTCACTCTTTGTGCTCCTGGATCAGTTGGTGAAATTCTCTCTGTTCTCTTTGTGCTTGAAGGATGGGAAGCACTACGGCAGACGCCACGGAAGCACAAGCTCACGAGCGCTTTGGAACAAAGGAAAAAGGCACGGCTGGCATTTTAACACTCGTTTTTAGAACTAACGCGTGAACTGCCCCTTAGGCCATCATGTAACACTTAATTCAAAGTCATTTTGGTATTACAGAGACTTATGTTGTCCTTCAACATAAGTTTGTTTAATCAGCCATAAAAAATAAAAAAACATTTGCCTATTTTTATGATTATTTTGATTTATTTGTTGAAATTATTATAAGGAATGAAAATCAGTCAATGAAGATTTTTATATTGTAATTATTTTCTTTTTTTTCCAAAACACCTGGTCAGTTTTTTTTATTGTTGAAAGTTGGCGCTGTTTCGGTTTAAAGCTGCAATTTGCAAGCAAAATTACTTTTGCACAAACTTATTTTGACACTTCTGTCTGACAATTTAATGCAAGTTACTTTAAGGTTAGAGTTGCTTTGGTTTAAGCATCTGACTGGCATTTTTTTCAACAAGATTTAAATGTTTTTTCTCCCCGTCTACCTTAAACGTGAATTGTATGTTGCTTGTAAGTTATAAAAAAAAATCATTTGCTGATCACCGATCGTTCGTGACCTTTTGACCTTGAATAGAAATCAGATATTTGAATATTAAGTTTGAGAATTCCTACTATAAAGTATTTAATTTACTTATTTTCACCCCAAAAGGTGTCGTGTGAAATACTGTACATTGGACCTAATAATACATTATAAGTGTATATACCATATACATATTTACCATTTTAGGATTTCCTATAAACCGTCAAGACTTAGTTGAAAAATAGTACATTTTTCTAAATACTATAAGTATTTGTTGGTCATGGATCATATAAAAGGCTAGTTTTTCATTCACGTCCTGTCAGCTCACCTGATAACGATGACCTGGATATACAGTACCTCCCAACATTATAAATCCAGATGTGCAAAAATGTCATTCACAATCACTAGCAATACTTAAGCAACTAGCATGCAGTTTAAGGTTGTTAGTTAGCTAGAACTGCATTTCTGGGAGTCATCATGTGGCGAGACGTGATTGTGAGGGCGCACGTGATATCCGTAGCAGAATCATGACGAGATCATGTTGAGATGTTGAGATCATGACGGTTAAGGAAGGTTTGTGTTTAGATGATAGCAAATCATAGAAATGCAGCATATTTTTGGATGCTACAATCCAATACAACTATGCTTTTCTTTTTTTTTTCTTTAGGTTGTGCTTTTTTTCAGTCCTTATCAAGCAATCCAGAGCACACAAGGGAAAACTGAACAAAGTGCACACAAGGACTGCATAAAATATTCCACAGTTACCCAAGCCAAGAGCTTGCTGCCTTCAAGTCCACCTTAAAAGTTCATGTGTACGAGTTTGAAGGAAGTAATAGTGGACATAATGGTTTGTGGTCAAATATCCTCACCTTACTGAGAGACATGAATAATTATCACTTATATCTTAATGTATTCGTGGAAAAACTGTTCTGGGCAACTGCAATCCAGCCCAAAGTTTGTAATTGTGTAACATGTGATCTTCATGTTCATAACTATGATTTCAACTGGTAATTACGATATTGGTAACAGAACTTCAAAGTTGCATTTTTTTGAGGGGAGGTCATTTTAACCTAGGACCCTGAGGCTACTGTATGAGGTGGCGATGCTTACCCACCTGGACAACAATGGTTAGCTAACATTTTTAAAAATCCTAAAGCAGATCAGGCTTGGTAGCAAAAACTACACACCACAGCTTAGTCATGCTGGATATCATCCATAACATTAAAATGCAAAACATCAGCCTGGTCTCGCACGTCTAGGGTCGAGGGTTCAATTCCCACCTCGGGTCTGTGTGCATGGTCGGTTTCGTCCCACCATCCAAAGACATATACATCTACGGGGTGCCTTGTGATGGATTAACACTATGTCCTAGGTGTATCCCCCTTCGTATCCTAAGTCTCCTGGGATAGGCTTTAAGCCTCTTGTGACCCTGTACAGGATAAGCATTATAGAAGATTAATCAATGAACACAAGGCCTAGATCTGGTCCCTTGGGGCATGACTCCTCAAGACCTCTGGGGTGTGCTGTGGTGGTGTCTGGTATATAAGTGGACATCAGTTGTGGATTCTTTGGATGCTGTAAGTTGCAGGACTCCATGGATCAGAGATGTTTGTTTAGCGCATTCCACGGATGCTCGGTCGGATTGAGAGATCTGCGGCCGGATCAACAACCTTGACCTCTTTGACTGTTAAGCTCCATATTTGGTAGGCTGAGGTTCTGGTGCATTTCTATCATACGCAGCATTGACTGTGGTCCCCACAGGCATAGATGCGTCTTGGAAGCCCATGATCCCGTCCAATGCACCTGGCGTTGGAATACACAACTTGTTATAACTTAAACAAGAAATACCACACTATTACAAAGCAAGAAGCAGGTGAAACTACACCGAGGGTGTGGCGAGCCCTAGCCAAAAACGGGGAGAAATTCTCTGACAAACAGGAAGTGACATTATGTCTACCAATGTGCATACATTACAGCTTGTGAGCTCTAAGAGGAATTACAATGCAGGAGAAGATGCAATGAGGTGCATCACGACTCAACACCGCGGCCCGCTCTGTAGTAATAATGCACTGAAAGAAGAGAGAGAAAGGGGGGGAAAAAGGTTTCAAGGAAAGAGATGGATAGAGGAGGAGAGACGGTATCGATCAGGGGTGTGATGAGGGCCCTGTAGCGAGGAGTCAAATGAGGAGAGATGGGAGAGCAAAAAAAAAAAGGAGAGAGAGAGAGAGAGAGAGAGAGAGAGAGAGAAAGGTTGACTGTCTGAAGTTTATTTATTTATTTATTTATTTAGTTTTGCAGTTCTTCAGCTCGGAATTGGTTCCAACCCGCGCTGCTCCTCGTCTTCTGACATTCCTCACTGCTTCAATTCTTCTGACACACATACTGCACAAATCTGTCTTAGCTGATAAATTAGGCTTGAGGGGATAAGAATGAGACAATGGACCGTCTAAATGTTTCCCTCCTCATCTCTCTCTCTCTCTCTCTCTCTCACACACACACACACATTTCACAGTGTGCTTATGCCATATTCATTGTGGTCGTTTAAAGGATGAGCATCTCTCCCCCTTGTGTGTCTGTTTCTCATTCAGAGAGAACGTGGCGTCTCGTTCTTATAGACTCGGGGAAGAGTGGCTGCGTCTGTCCTGTTCATCTGCTCGCATTCAGACACACACACACACACACACACACACACACACACACACACACACGGATACACAGCCTGACAAACTTACTTATATATTCAAATACACTCAGTAACTGATTTTATTGACTTATTCATGCATGAGTGTATTTCAGGGGCAGAATGCTCTGTCTGCCCGTCTCATACACTCCAGACATAACCCCCCCCACCTCCCCCACCCCCCATACACATGTAAACCACTCTCTAGAGTGCAGACGTTTTCAGGTTCATTTGGGGTCTTTGTGTACTTCTTGACTTGCCCCTGTCCTACAACCCTTCCAATCTTTCCTTCTCACTCTTTCTTTCATCATCGTCATCTTCTTCTTTAACTCCCTTTCCTCCATCCTTTTTCCTGGTCTACATTTTCGCACGAAAAAGATTCACCGTTTCTGGAACAAAGACAGCCCAATTAAGTCAGTTTGAGTTAAGGTCAACACGGCAGATGGAGTAGAGAAGAGAGAAGGTAAAATTTTAGCAAGGAAAAAAAAAAAGAAAGTAGGGGGAAAAAATGAGAGGAAGATGAG
The DNA here is from genome assembly GCF_024256425.1 of Clarias gariepinus. Lineage (NCBI taxonomy): Eukaryota > Metazoa > Chordata > Actinopteri > Siluriformes > Clariidae > Clarias > Clarias gariepinus. Next base: position 14,007,515 of record NC_071127.1, on the reverse strand, counting down.
AAAAAGGAGAGCCTGAGTGACTTTGTAGCACGAGAGAGGCGACTCCGTTTTTTAGCTTGCTCGATGGGAGACATATGAAATATTAATAACCGCTCCAGCCATCCACTTCAGAGGCCCATGCTAAAACTTAGTGTCTAATGAGACACTGCTCATGAATTGCTAATGAAGATGCTGGAATGTGTGTGTTTGGGTTGTGTGTGTGTGTGTGTGAGTCTGTCGGTCGGTGTAGGGAGGGGCCATTAGATAGATGGATGGGGGGGGGGGGGGTGAGGCTCAGTAGAACGTGAAGTCTTTGAGAGAACTTTTAAAGAACTTCATTAAAACAAGAAAAACTACAAACTACTTAAAAAATCTAAGCAATGCCATTCCCTTGGCTTAGTAACACACACACGCACACACACACCACAGGCATGGGACATGTCAGCACATATTGCCTCAGTATAGCCTCACACCTTTTAATTTGTACTAATTTTTTGTACCAAGATTTAGGGTTAGATTTAGGACAAGGGTTCATCCTCATGTCTTTACCTACGACTGGATGTGTGGAAACGAATAAAATCCAAGCCGCCTTTGAAAGAATTTGTACCCGTTTCTCCTGAGACCGGGTTGTTTATCTAGAAAATGTATCTTGCATACAAATCCAGCACCGTGAATACACTTCAGAGTCTCTGAACATTGCTAGGATATTGTATTAGAAAACTTGTCAGACGTCACTGCGGAGTAAATGCATTTAGTCCGCCTAAAGTTGTCTAAAACTTTACTTAATAAACCTGATTTCTTAACTCAGCGAATGTCATGCTTTGGTCAGGTTGATTCTTAAGCCTAATTCGTTCATTTTGTAAGACTTTTTTACAGACATTTTTTAACTTCTGGTGCATATAAGGACATACTGTACACTAGATGGACTATAGTATTTGGCCAAACCTCGATCATATCCAGTGAAGGACAAACTTAAAGCTTCAGTATACCAAAACCTCTTGGACAATGCTGTATCTCCAACTTTGTCTCAACAGTTTGGCGAAGGCAACATGACTGAGCCCCAGTGCACAAAGCAAGGACTATAAAGACATGGTTTGATGAGTTCGGTATGGAAGAACTTGACCGGCCCTAACACAGAGCCCTGACCTTAACCGCATCGAGCACCTTTGGAACAAACTGGAACGGAGATTCAGAGCTTCTCGTCCAACATCAGTGCCTGACGTCATAATTGCTCTACAGAATGAATAGGCATGAATTCTCATAGAAACACTCCAAAAATCTTGTGGAAGCTGTTTTAGCTGCCAAACGGGAACCAACTCCCCCGTATATAATGTCATTGCAGGTTTGGCCCAATACTTTCGTCCATATAGTGTACAGTATATGTAAGGTGTAATGTCTGTAATATCTTTGAATGTTGTAACATTACAGTTTCCATTCGCTGGAGATACGAGGTCATGCTCGAACCTGTATCCGTTTGCACAATGACTTATTTACTGTAGGCACAATGCCTTGGTGCCTTTGGGATACACCACTTGTGCAAAATGGAAAGTGAGCGCTCCTTATTAATTTTTCCCATTTTGTTGGCGGTTTTCTTTCGGTTTCTTGATTTTTGGTTTAAGAGGGAAAAACAAATGACACAGGATTCTACATGGAATACATGGATTCTAAAGTGTACTGTGTATATATACGAATAAAAAAAAGTACTCTATCATACAGTATGTAAAATGAAACAATCCGCTTCACATAATTTGTTCGTGAAAAACCAAAAATGGCACCAAATGGGTGCCAAAGTAATGCATTGCATTATTATGACAATGGTACTATATTGAAAATTAATGCACTATATTAATATTACAGTAAGGTTTTACTTCCATCCATGTAAAAGTGGGTCTGTTCCTGAATTTACTGAATCTGATCCTGAACCAGTCTGAAAAATCCTACAGAGATTGATAGTTTGGTACATCGCCACAGTTTTCAGGAATAATAACATCACCCTTAAAAAATTTCAAGCATGCCTGAAATTTTTAACTGTAACCAACTAAAAACATCATAGTAGTGCATACGTATCATAGCAGTTCTTCAGGACTATGCAGGTGCTTTGTCCCACTTCATAACAGATCTCGGAGTCAAAAATATTCCGGATTCCTATGATTTTGCTATCATCCAACAACAAAAGTGCCACAATGTCAACTCACAAGTAGTTAAGAATTGCCCTTGTATTGCTAAGAGCCACTACCATCCTGCCACGGACGTCACTTCTACCTATATGGCTATATAGTTCACTACATAGGATGGTAGAATGGTTATTTCCACCAAAAATCAAATGCACTTAAATTGGAAGTATAAGGCGATTTAAGGTTTAGCTCTAAGCTCTTCGCTAACTGGTTATTTGTTTGCTAATCATGCAGAGAGTGATGACGTGAAATTTTGCACCATCTGGATTAAAGGTCTCGTACAGTATTTTGCTATTTGCTATTAAGAAGTTAACAAAGGTCCCTGATAATACCCAAAAATGCCTACAAAACGGATTTATGCATAGTAAGGCTGCTTTAAGGCACGTGAGGTTAAAAAGTGAAGTCAATTCAAGACAATTAGATATGTTTTAGCATAAGGTTCAGGAATGTATGCAAGCCACTTAAAAAAAAAAAAATAAATTAAAAGCGAGCTCTTTGTATACATTTCAGAACAAAATTTCTTTTACATGAAAGCAAATTTCTACCTCGTAGGTTCAAGACCCCAGGCTCGACCCTTAACCCTGGTTTCTGTCTCTGTAGCGTTTTCTGTGTGTTCTTTACATGCCGATGTGGGTTTCTTCCAAGTTCTCCTAAAAGCCTGCCAGGTATAAGGAGCACCTGACACTATGGTATCAAGGACCTGACTAGGGCAAAGCAGTTACTCAAGATTAATGAATAGAAAATAAAGAGGCAGGCAGTTAACTATCCTCATTGGAAAACTCATTTCGCTTCTTTCCTCAATTATTTTTAACAGGGAGCTAGAACGGCATCGTCATCACCTACAGAGAAACGCAAAGTCTGTACGTCCTCTAGCCCGGACTAGACTGACGTGCCAGGCAGATGCTTCAGGTTTTCCTCTGTGTGTGTGTGTGTGCTGTAGAGAAATGTGAAGATTCGGAAGAGCGGCAGCAGAGGCTGACAGCCCGAGTGAGCGAATCTCTCAGATCGACCTTATTCCTAATGTCAACCGAGCCTCGCAGATGCAGCTCAGACACCAACAAGGAGGGGTCTGCTTCCTGGGAGTTTGTGTGTGTGTGTGTGTGTGTGTGTGAGAGAGGGAGGGAGAGAGATTATCTCTCTGTTTCCTCTCTTTGTGTATGGCGGTGTTGTAATTAGAAGATACACCGAACACTGAGAAAGGGGTTTGCTCATGCTGATTCACAAGACTTGCTTATAGCTGTTTACTTGCATGCAGGATGAATAACAGGAATTAAAAAGGTATGTATAAGGAAAGTGTGTGTGCAGCACCAGGAACACTGACTTCCTAGATGTATGTCCATGTGTGTGTGTGTGTGTGTGTGTGCTAATGTGTGTGCATGTCAGCAGAAGTCTCTGTGCTTAAGTGGTGCTGTCAGTAGGCATCATTCAGCTAAGCCACGGCGGGCGGAGCACATCATTAACAGTGACGAGAGAGAGAGAGTAATCCAGGGCACAGACAGGGCTGCTCACTAAGCTCAGTCATGCAATCTGAGGCTCACATACAGACCGGACCTCTCTCTCAACAACGATTCATGGTCCAACATTCATGTTCTTTTTAACATCTTTTTCACTTTCCGTACATTCCTCAAGATGTCAGATAATTTCGCCTCCATTTAAAGGTCCAATATTTTACTATTTATACAAGTTCTTTAACACAGGTCCCTGATATCCCGCAGGTTATGCTCCAGCATAACTCAAAGGTCCTTTGTTTTACTCCTTTTCCAAACACGCCATTTCAGTGTCTATGCAAATTGGAACAGCAGAGCTAGGCAACAAGCTGAGGGGACAATTTTCTTATATGAGGTCACATTAGGGGGAAAATCCTTTTTTTTTTTTTTAGCCCTGCCAGAGACAAGAGCTGAAAAATTAAGTCTAAAATGACTTAAAAGTGGATTCCTGCATGGTAAGTCTTTTTTAAGACATGTGGGGTCGCTGCGTTCATCCTGTATAGAAGCTACAGGTTTGCATTCACAATCCATACAAACGCACCAATAATTTGCCTGATCTGATTTATATACTGTATCATAGTATTGATTATGATATAAAAATAAACGTTTTTCTACCCATTACTATCTTTGTGTTGCACCTACTGTATCAGGGTTGAATCACAGAGTGTCATTATTTTAGTTGTGGAGTTAAAGCTGTTCTGCATATTGGGGGAATACCGCAATGCCTTTTTTCTCTGTCGTTTATTTTAATTTATTATCCCATCGGAAACACTGCAAAAAAAAGGCTGACACGTTGGCAGCCTGCTGTGTGAATTCTGGTTATGACACGTCCTCAACCTCAGCCAAGTTCAAGATTGGTCTCGTGTGCAGGAATAACCTAATTGACCGGGAGGTTAGTAATGACGGATTATGGAACGACATAAATCAATCATGCATTGGCACACGTGTATGTGGTGGGGATTTTTTTTGCTGTTGTTGTTGCACTTTATATCGAAAAATCTACTCCTACTCGTGCGTTTGTTTTTGTTTTGGAGCTGTGTCCTGTGGGATCCTGGGCCCAGTGCACAGTAGGCTCAAGCTGATGGCTGTGAAACTTTCTGGCAAGGTATGTTTACAAAGAAGAAGAAGAACGAGACTACGCCTCATATTCTGTACTGTATCCGCTTATTTCTTTATTCTGAATAATGTACTTTTGTTTAGTTAGTGTACAAATTTTATTCTAAAACCATGGGTGTTCAAACCAAACCGGAACATTTGATTGTGCAGAATAACAGGGCACAGTTACAAGAGTAAAAACTCCCTTTATTTCTCTATATAATCCCCTGCTACACTAATGCACCAGTGTTTCAATAGTCCTTGAATACCATCAAGGTGAAAAGTTTTCTCAATACGCTGGCCTCCCAGGAACTCCCTAACAGGTGGAAATGACTTGGAACGGGGTCAGGACTTTAACTCCCAGTCGAGTTCCTGTAATGTGCAAGTGGTGTTGGTGAATAATTGTGGTGAACACAGTTTCCACAGACAGACATGTTTTTCGTGCAAGTTGGCGACAAGTTACCGTCAATTTTCAGTAGGGGCGCTCCACTCACTGAACGCTCACAGGAACGACTGCAGTGGGCTCTGAGACACCACCGTCAGGGTCGTCATTCACATAGGTTTAGCCTTTATTGTGCTCCAATCAAATGTTCCGCTACAGTCTTATCACTATACTGTGCTTATAAGTGTTCTGTAAATGTCTATTGGTTTTACAGCTTCATTGTTAAGTCCCACTTTCACTCGAACACCCGTCGTAAAATGAGATCCATCCTTTTTTGCAATCATCTTGTGTCTCTACAAACTATTAAGCATGGTAAATAGGTTAAAACCTGCACCTTATATAAGCGAGCTCATTTATTCAAACGAAGGACACAAACCGTGTCCAATCGGCCCAAGAATATACAGAAGTTTATATGTACTTTTGCTGTTGATGATGGTTAGTAGTTTATAGTTCGTTCTTTCTGTCTGAATTTTGAGAAGATGTTCTTTATAGATCTTTTTCATTTTCATCGCCAGGCCTATTAGCACACTGTTAGCATGCAGGACTTAACACGCACATTGATGCGCCTACAAAAACACGGCTAATCTAGTGGCAGATCATCAAAGAGAATAAAGATCCTTAATGAAATCCCAGATCAGATGCAGACGAAAAATTTAGGAGAAAGCAACAAATCAATAGTGGCAATGGCACAACCAGCGAGAGAGAGAGAGAGAGAGAGAGAGAAAATCACACAGTGTCTTGCATCAAAGCTATCATGCAAGCGCTTAGATTAAAAAAGACAGCTTCAGAAGATGAAATGTTAAATTACCCGGTTTGTAAGAGAGAGAGAAGAGACGGACAGACAAGGGGAGAGGAGAACAGGGTTCATCCAAGGCTATGTGTGGTCCCGGGAAGTCAATAGACACATGGGCAGCATACTAAATGCAGCGCGGCCTGCATCATGACCTATTTTCATCAAACTGACATGCAAATCCTCCACACTCAGCTGCCATTTTATACCCCAAGTCTGCCTGCTCCATAACCCCCATATTCTCTTCGGTACCTCAAACAAACATGCCTACATTCCCATATACGTGTAATACAATCTAAACATTAGCAGTGGATATACAATACGTCACAGACAAAACATCATTCTGGTATCATCAGAGTAGCGCCCTCAACAGATTAGGACAAAACCCCCATAGACAAAGAGTACAACACAACCGCTTAAGATGAAGAACACTGTTTAACTGCATGGCTACATCACAAACAACTAACAGCAAAGCATGTGTTGTAATTCTTCTCTTTTACAAGGCAATAGCGTGGCTGTATATCCTGAAGCAGAGGCATCAAAGTGGGACACCGGAGGGTATCATGAGCTCCGTTGCACAGTCCGCAGAGGCTGCATTAATCACTGCCGTTCTCCTGTCGCTGATTATGGCTCATCCATCTCAGCGTGTCCAATGGGAAAGAGCCTCATGAATTTCTGATTAAAAATGTAAGTACCCCATAATGCCAGCGCATAACCGATCTTCGTCTGATCTTTTTCAACTAACAAAGGGATAATCAACTCCATCATTTTTGGCGTCGTTTAAGAGAATGAGCAAAAGCCACATGCGACGATTTTTCACTCCAATAACGAAATTATTTACATTTCCATTCCCCGCCCCCCCCAAAAAAAGAATTCATAGCATTTTATCCATGTGATGAATGTTTAACATAAAACTGTCGTCTTGTTTTTGATCCCAAGAATTTATTTATTTATTTATTTATTTATTTTTATCCTCAAGTTATCTATGGAGCATAAACAACAAGATACTGTATATAAAAATCTTTTTTTTTTTCTTTTAACCAGAAAGAGAACTTAGAAAAGAAAGCAAGCAAGGATCTGATTAAACTTTTGGGATTGTCAAGTTTCAGAATGGTTTCTGTTACTAGACGTGAAGCTGAGTGCACACACTAGCAGCCTTTCAAAATCTTTGAAATGCTAACCTGTTAAGCTTACATGACCGTAATCAGTTGTGATTTGTTTTTTCATAGAAGTGTTCCTACTACACGATTGTACACGAAGAAGGCTGAGAAACAGCTACACCGCATTTAGCTTTGATTACAGCACACACTGTGGTGCCCGATTTATGCGTGAAAATTATTCCTCATGCTCCCAAAACCACACTTTTACAATTTCATTCCTAGGATATGCCCTATGCCACCAGGGAAGGAAACCTTTATAGTCATGATACTATAGTCGTTCAATACATTTAGGTCATCAGCTGACTTGATTTTTTGGCCACGTATCGTTGCTGAGCCCAGACCTAACCAACTGAAGCAAACCCAGATCATAACACTACCTCTAGAGGTCTGTACAGTGGCCATGGGTGCATCGCTTCATGCACTTCGCTTCTTACCCATCGCTCTAAAATAGGGTCAATCTGAACTCATTAGATCACATGACCTTTTCTCCATTGCTCCAAAGTTTAATCTTTATGCTCCCCAGCAAACATTGGCTGTTTCTTATTGCTCCACTAACGATCGGTTCACGCTACAGGATTCTGTGACTGTGCAAGTAGGTATTGTCATTGAGACCACAGTCAGTGACTGTAAATGCATTGTAGTCAGGCATCATAAATATGGCTCGGATCTTCCAAAGAGAATGATAATCTTCCTTGTCTTTTATCTCCAACTTTCACTTAATCATTATACTTAGGTCTTCCACTCTCTCCATTTCCTCTATTGTACAGCAATTACTCATTTTTATTGCTCTTTTCATTGATGTGTGTGTTCCTGTCCAGTCGTCATGTTTTTAGGACCTCACTGGTTGAACCTTGACTGTCAGATGTACTCATTTCCTGCTGTATATTTCTTTTGACTTGTTGCTTTTTTACTACGCAAAATAATTAAAAAAAAATTTTTTTGCTTTCGCATTTAGCAGCGAAAGGTGCAAAGGTATTGGGGAAAAGTTCTGTAGTGTTCGTCATGATAAGCAGTGATGTGAATTTCTGATTTTACCTCTTAGTGCTCCCAAAATCTGAGCAAAACAGAATAAGGTTGTTTTTTTTTTTCATGAAATTCATGCTTAAAAGTGGAACTCTTGCTAAAGCGCTTTGCAAAAAAAATCTCTAAGCGGTTTTGAGACTGCGGCTTAGAAAAAAAATCACAACTCTGGTTACTGGAAAACATGTGCCTGTGTGCAATAACAATATAAGTGCAGGAATGGCTGTGATTAGCTATAAAAACACCAAGGTCTGGACCTCGGTAGTTGGAAAAGGTTTTGTTATTTACCTCCTACAGAGCGCTCTTCGGCTGTCAGATTCAAAAAAGGAAATTATCAACAACTTCCTGATGTGATGAAGGTGGGGGCAGAATTTTGGTTAAATTGCGGAAAAATTTGCCTGACGATCAAAAGTGATTGGGTCCATACAAACCTCAGTGCAGCTCTGAAGACGCTAGGTTTGTCTATAGACTTCACTCAGTAAACATGTTATGTTTAAAAGATGTACAAAAGACCTAAACACTAGATGTCTCATGACCAGCCATACAGTATGTGATAAACAGTAACACAGAAAAAGATGTCTTTCCCCCGAATTAGTTTCTATAATATATATTAAAACTTGCTATTCTTTTTGTCCTGTGTAATGAGATTTTAAATTAGATTTAAAGCCTTTTTCTTTGAACAAAATAACACACACATCAGTATATTTGCTAACATAGCTAAAAATACCTTTTATTAAATAGCTACCTCTAGCTTCTGTTTTGCTAGTGTTTACTTGGAAGCAGTCATTTTGTTTAGCTCTCACCAGACACTATGCTATGCTATCCAGACTTTTTTTTTTTTTTTTTTGTCATGCTGAGAATGGTGTAAATATTTAAATTATGGTATAAATGTGTTTTTAAAAACAACTGTTGAATGTCTACAATACAAACTATCTTGTAATGGTGCTAGCCAAATCAGCATGCTAGCTGTGCTAATCTTAGCTCATGTACCTCATGTTAGCTGCAGGGTAAATTGCATTTTTAATGTATAAGGTTTTTTTTTTGGGGTAGTTTTCTTTTCTTTTTTTTTTTTTTTTATTAACAAGTATTAAGATCCAAGGAAGAAAAGATAGAAGTGGAGAGATTAATATTACCTAACATTTAGCAGTTAATGTAAGAATGTGTGCTGTTGCAGTTAATGTAGTACACATTGTAGAATTTTAAATATAAAATGGTTCACACTTTTTTTTTTCCCTGCGTTGTTTGATCCTGGTTATGGGTCTGAATACATTTAACTTTTCTGAAATGGTTTACTGTACAATTAGCACAGTACAAAAGCACAGACGTGCTTCAGAAAGTGAAAAAAAAAAAGAGCCCACAAAAGTATGTCTCTGTGGTGTTGAAGAAAGGAGTGTGTGTGTGCGCGCGAGATTGAAGCATTACTGCTGTAATTAAGGTGGAATCAGAGTGAGATTTGCACTGCCATGATAATGAGCCTTGTCTGAATTATTAACTAGGGCTGCATCCCTTGGACATGCAGTCCCGTCTGGCTCACACACACACACACACACACACACGCTCTGTCTCCCGCACACATGCAAGAATACATGCCCCTGCACGTGTTTATTCAAAGCACTGAAAGAAGCAATGTACTGCAAAATAGCATGTTTCTCCCTTCGAAAAAAGAACTTGCTGACAAATCTCAAAAAAAATCCATACGAGTTTTGTTCCTCACTGTGTCACAGGGGAGAGAAAGTACTGCTTTTGTTTCTTCCCACCGGTTTAATGGGACCACGTGGGGAAGTTGAGCGCACCTGCACCCCTAGGGCCTGCAACAGAACCAAACATCTTTCCACAATTTAAAGTTGAAGTTCACGAAATGCGTCTGGAGACGAGATGGTTTCTGCCTTTAGCGTTCACGTGGTGTAATCCAGCACGATCCTGAGAGTTCTCACTTATCTCAAAAGTGAGTAAAGTAATTTAATTAAATAATTAAGTAAATGTATTAATTGAATTAGTAACCACTTGATCCTATATAGACTGGGAACAACATTGTCACCACATACCACCAGGGTTGGGGGTCGAATCACATCTCCAGTCTGTGGGTAAAAAGTTTGCATCTTGTGCATGTTTTCATGATTTTCGCCAACGTCCAATGTTAACTAGCATTTCCAAATTGACCACAGTGTTTGTGTGAGTGTGTGTGTTTGTAGGTTGCAATAAGGTTGGGGATCTCAGCATCATAACTTCCAGGTACAGCATCTAAAGTCATGGGACATTGCAGCCAAAAATCATTCACGATTATAATTGGATGGATGGATGGGTGGCTCTTGGGAATACCAGGTGGAATATACTACAGATGGAATGCCAAGCCTTCAGAGGCAGACAATCACTCACAACTTGAAGCAATTTAATATAGACAGTCCACCTACTGGCATGTTTTCTGGAGGTGGGAGGAAACCAAAAACGACAGAAGAAACCCAAACAGGAATGCAGAGAACATCCAAAACTCTGTGCCAAAAAAGCCACAGTGATACCTCTATATAATTAAAGTCTACTTCAAAACCAATAAAAGTAGTTGTTGAGAAAAGTACCTTCAGTGTCCGGTCTTTTGTAGAGTTGTAGAGCTTGTATCTTAAACTACCTGGAATAAAGGTTCACAGATGTGCAATACTGTAACATTAGCGTCCATTACTCTGCCTCTAAAGTGTCCAGATATTTAAACCATCTGTAACCAGCTTGCCTTTTCTCAATTCACTCCACATAATTCTTCTCTCACTGACTCCAAAGCGCAAGCTGAGCATCGCCAAAGGCAAGAGCGTAGATTTGACTCTCAAACTGTCTGGGCTTTGATGAAGCATCAGTGCCAAGGCAGCCCACCAAGCTCTCTGCCCTTCTGCTGTGCCTTTGTCAGGACAATACCAGTGGTGTTTTCTGAAGCCATTTAAGCATTGCATTGGCTCTCTCGGTTTGTTAGCAAAGCTGCTTGGGAATGAAGCTGCACCACTGGTATGGGCAGACAAATCAGAGTTGCCCTGCTTGTGGTGGCAAATTTTTTTCATGCATTTTATTGCATTTCAGTGTGCATTCCCAAAAAAAAAAAAAATTCATTCTAATTTTTTACCTCATTTGAATCGTTGTGTGCAAACAACTATAAACCTAATTATTTTCTTTAAGACATATGGGAAAATAATTATACCCAACAGTCCTTATATGAGAATAATACAATAATGTATGTCCAGAAGTTTAGTTAGCAGAAAATGTCATATCCTCGTATATTTAGGTGTCAAAGGATTTTAAAAAGATTCCCTATTTAATCAGTCATTCGTTCATCTTCAGTAATTACTTTATCCTAGTCGGGGACACGGTAGATCCAATACCAGAAGCACTGGGCGCAAGGTGGGAGAATTCACACAGGACGGGATGCCAGTCCATCACAGGGTGCCATGCGCACACACACAAACACACACATTTATCGCTACAGGCAATTTTGCACAGTCAGTCCACCTACCTGCATGTTTTAGACAGTGGGAGGAAAACTTGGAGAACCCAGAGGCAACCCACGCAAACACAAGGAGAACATGCAAATCTCCACACAGACAGATACCTGAGCTCGGGCACCCTGGAGCTCTGAGACGGCAATGTTACCCGCTGCACCACTGTGTCACGTTTATTAAAAACAGGAGGTTTTTCATTGTTTAAATTCAATACTCGTCAAGATACAGGCTTAAATGAATCCAATACTCTGTATTCACATTTCATGTCATTTATGGTTCTACTTATTCCTGCTCATTTATGTTATTTCAATCATATCTACAGTTGCAGCCATTTAGCTTAAAAACACTCATTATGAAAATTAATTTCATGGCACTATTGGCCGTTCAACATTTCCTTTCAACTGTTCGTTTCTGGGGCAGAATCGATGTACGTACAGCATACATATATAATATAGAAAAAAAAAAAAGAATTTGGAGTACAAGAATTTACTTCATATTGTGTTTTCTAAACTCAACATACATTCAAAAATGTACATACAGCATATCTGTTTTATTGCAAGTTTCATCTTTTGGCAAGCTTCTGGCAGACTTCTGGTTGGTTATTTGCCACTCGTCTTGGCAGAAATGGTATCGTGCAATTAAACTTGACAGTTCCTTGGTGTGTACACAATTTTTGACTACAGTCCACAAGTTTTCGATAAGGTTGAGCAAAACAGGCCTAAAGCATGATGCTACCACCACCATGCTTACAGCTTTCTTGGCACTAAATCCTTCCAGTTTATGGCAGGCCTGACCATCTGAACCAAACTACTCTCTGATGAGGGTGACATTTTTGGGTCTTTTTGGCAAAGTCGCTACACCTTGTTTGAACTGATCTTAGACTGTAAATTTACCACCCTCTTTCTCGGATCTGAACGGAGCTCCTTGGACTTTCCCATTGGGCAGTCCAATGAATGCCGTCAAACTATTCTTATGTTGGCACAAACAAGCTACCAGCTGTATTCAGTTATCATGACTAACAGGAAATTATAATTTTGCTTCATTTCTGGACTTTCAACATCACTGAAATAATAATCAAAATGGGTGTGTGTATAGTTTTTGTCCTGTAGGAATAATTTTAACCCTTATTTGATATCTGAACACCAAAAATAAATTTAACTTTGTTCTCCAAAATTTTTAGGTTCTATTCTATTAAAGAAGTTGTACAATCAACTCCATTGGAGAGAAGCACCATGTCAAAAGATTATTAAAAATCCCAGTGTTGCCATGACATTCATGTTCAAGATGAGGGTATGTAAACCAGCTCATTGGCCTTCTGCTTCTTTGTTCAGTTCTTTTACCTCTAGTACTTTTCACCCCTGCCTTCTATATAACTCCTATACTTTAGTATAGCAGTTTTTACTCTCCTGCTAGGCAAAGGAAGGTCACATTGCTTAATATACAGTAGGAGTGTACTAGACATGTGACACTCTCACACACTCACTGTTTATATGGCTTTATCCTGTTCACAGGGTCGTGGGGGGGCCTGGAGCTCATCCCAGAAGACTTGGAGCACGAGGCAGGGTACACACTGGATGTGGTGCCAATCCATTGCAGGGCACACACAAACACGCTCATTTACACAAGATAGGCAATTTGGGGGAAGTCAATTAGCCTAATCTGCATATCTTTGGACTGTGGGAGGAAACCGGATACCTGGAGGAAACCCACCAACCACAGGGAGAACATGCAAACTCCATGCACGCAAACCCGAGGGCGGTTTCGAACCCGGACGCTGGCGGTGCAAAGCCACAATGCAAACCACTAAGCCACCTTGCCAACATGTGACACATTTACATCAATACTGATGTAAATGAATGAATTCAGATCAGATAAATCATTTAATCTGATCTGAATTCATTCATTTACATCAGTAGCCCTAAAGTAATTTTATTGTGATTTAAATATTATATAATAATAATAAGCCACAGTTATAGTAGTAAAAGATTTCTCGCCACATTAACTTGTAGATATTTTCTTGTTACTATGTCCTAACACTCCAAAAACAAACACTGATATTTCACACACGCGCACACACACACTTATTAACACACTGAACTGTTAATCAGCTTTTACTTTACCCTTCCTCCATGTATTCCAGCATTCTTTTCGTGACTGTATATATGTGTTTGAAAGAGTGATTGTGTGTTTAGGTGTATATAAAAAAAGAAATGTGAAAATAAAAAAGTTTTAAGCATGTTTGTGTGTGTTTGAGAGTGTGCGCACGTGTCAGAATTAAAAGCGCATTAAAACCCAATGCCAACTGTTCAGGGGCCAACACGTGCGAGCTTGTGAGCCTGTTTTCCACAATGTTATTTTGAAGGAATCGAGTTGTTTTTCACCCTTATCATAGGCTGTTGACAAATCAAAGCGTGCACCCTGTTGCAGACTCCGATGGGAGTGTACGAGTGACACCCAGCTGTAGATCCCGGGGCAAAACAACCACATCCCGAGGAATTAGGCCAGATTTAAATCTAGTTTTTGAGATTGTGATCTTGCGATTAGTATAAGCTAGGTTTGGATTGAAGGGGGTCTACGTCTGTGAGCAATCCTGTGGTGGCCAACGTCCTATAGAAAGATATAAAGTTCAGACTGTAGTAACCAATGATCAAAGAAATGACAAGATAATGCACACATTCCGAAGTTAAGATCATGTACAGTAAAGCTGAGACTTTGAGGGCCTCTGATACTAGAAGTGAGTCTGGCGGTTTGTAGGCTGTATTATTTAATAGATTTTTATATGCTCTCAAATCATACAGGCTACAATAAAATTGCTATTACTTACCCTCTTCAGGTACTAACAACATTCCATATTTAACAACAGTCTCGTAAACGACCGGGCTCGAGTGAAACACCCTATAAAAAAAACCCACACAGCCTTAAGGTCCGCATGTGTGAATAATTTCGAGTTGACCTTTTTTTTTTTTTTTTTTGCAGAACTTTATTTCTTACTTCTTATTTTGGAGTGAATATTGCCAAAATATGTGCATTTCCCTAATTTCATTTCTTTCTTTCTTTTTGCTGTGGCTTGCTCTCTCAATGTTGTGCCAAAATGAAACAAATCATTCACAAAAATTCACTTCAGTTCCAAAAAAACATGTTCTGGACCCCTCTTTGGCAACATCTGACTATCAAATGTGATGAAAGAGAGGCAATCAAATCCCTTTTTAGTAAGAATAAAACAGAACATAAGAGCACCAGAGAGAGAGATTCCTTATGTGCTGCATTAGGAGGCATGTGTACTCACTCACTCTTACTCAGATGGCCACAAAAGAAAAAAAAATAGATTCTTCTGAAAGTATGTCATAGTATGTCATTTGAGGGGAAATAAACCGGTTAAGCGTCCCCATGTGATATCATTTGCATTAATCTGTCGCCAAGTGCACTGTGGTTTACTTTTGCGGTCGCAGTTGGCTCTGTTCGATCCAATCTAATACTGTGCATTTCGATTTCTTTCACTCTCTCTTTCGCACTCCTAGAGGGTGCATTACGTGTGTAGCCTGTGTTTCCTCCTGGCCGGAGTCACTGACTGACTCCCTCTCTAGGGATCTTTACACTCGCCTCACATGCATACATACTATATATATATATACAGTTCCCATATCTTCAATCTAATCAGCTCCAATGCGTCACGGAGCTGGGCGGATGGGTTTTTCTTTCCAGCCCAGCACTATGAACACAGTGAACCCTTCTCCACCCCCCCCACGTCCCAGTGCTCACCATTCATTCATCGCGCTCTTATGCGTCATGATACGAGGCATCATTTTAAATGATCACTTCAATGTGCTGCGGTCACCGGAGGACACAATGAGGAGAACAGTATGAGAATGCAGACCGTGATTGTTGCACAAGCATGCATGCATGCATATGTACCTTCCAGCCGGCAGAGCTGTTGCTGTCCCCTTTATCCTTGAAATATGGCACGAAGCGCACCATCCAGTCGTAGATCTGGGAGAGCGTGAGGCGCTTGTCGGGCGTGCTCTCGATGGCGCGGGTGATGAGGTCGGCGTACGACTGGTTGCCCCACGCGTTGCGCCGCGACGACTTGGATTTGCGCAGCTGCCCGGCCGCGTCCAGAGCGGCTGCGGCGGCCGCCAGGGGAACCGGCGCTCCGGTGGGGTGCTTCAGGTCGGCGGGTGCTCCTCCGGCGCGGCACGCCGGCACGTCGAACGGCTCCGCTTTGACCGGCGGCACGCGGAGCTCGTCCTCCAGCTGTGGCCAGGTGCAGGAGGCGCGCGCGCGGCCGTAATCCCCGTCACGTTCAACCTGATGCGCGTCCATCCCGCCGCCGTTCTCCATCATCATCAGCATCTGGGCGGGTTTTTTTTTTGTTATTATTATTATGATTATTATTATTGTTAGTATTATTCTCCCCCCTTCTCCTTCTCCTTCTTCCTTTTTTTTTCTTCTTCTTAATATTATTTCTCTCTTTTTCTCAACACTGGCAAGGTCAAAAAAAAAATCCCCCAAAATCCACGTCAAGTCCGTGTCTGATCACTGCTCGGTCGGATCCAAATAAGCAATAAAGCCCGAACCAGACGCGCGGCGAGCCGCTGAGCGCGCGCTCATTGTGTAAGACTCGTGTGTGAGTGAGAGTGTGTGTCTGTGTGTGTGTGTGTGTCTGCAATATCAAAAGCGAGCACGCGAGTGTAGCCAGCGCATCGTTGTTAGCAACAGTCTTTCTTCCATGTTACTGAAGAACAATTCAGTGGCGCGCTGGAAATCACACGCCCATCGCGTCGCCGTGCCAAATCCACAGCCACATCAGAAAGCCTGGGAAAAATCTCAATGCGCTCTGCGCGCAGCAACAGTTGATTGTTCTGACAGACTGCTTGAAAAGACGGCTCGTAATTTTTTTTTTTTTTTTTTTTATCTCATCCAGCTCCAAAGAAATAATAAAACCAGACACACAGAAAGAGAAAGAGAGCAAAAATCAATCTGGTTTCTGGTCCTTTTTTATTATTATTATTTTTTTTTGCGTCTCACGCAAGCGCTCACGCAACGACTAACAGCGTGCGCGCAACAACTACCGCCTCTCCACACCACCACCTTCACCACCACCACCACCTCACGGGAATCGTTAATGTACGAAATGCAGGAACGCAAAAACACGATTCGAGCTTTATTTCCACGTGTGTGTGTGTGTGTGTGTGTGTGTGTATAGCTAAACTGAATCTTTCCCTCTTGTCCAGGGACACATTGGTTTGGTGGTCCTTTAATTAGTGGGTAGGTTTATTCTGCTAAAGCATTGCAGACAGTGCGTGCATGCATGCACAGATACAAACATAAAGATATGTTGATATATATGTATTATAATTCATGTATATCATAAAATAAATGAATGTGCAGTCAAATGCAATATGATTAGGAGATGCCTAGACAAATGCAACGAAATTAGATGTCAAATATATATACTCTTAAGTGTGCTTTGCAACCTTTCCACCCTTTTCTTATTGTGTAGGAGCGCGTGCCACCTGTTGCACTGACAGGTTGAGATGTGACAGGAGTGTTAATGCCTCGGTGTGCACCTCTTCCACTGCATCTCATGCTCGTATGGCAAATAAATGTGGACCCGGAGAAATATTAGGTGCCGGATATGGAGAGAGAGAGAGAGAGAGAGAGAGAGAGGAAAAAAGAGAGAGAGAGAGAGAGAGAGACGGTCACGTGAGACAATTTCAGAGCCAGATCTGTGTGTGCCAAATGCGTTTAAATTCGCAGAAGGGGAAAGAGAAAGGCAGGAAAGTGGCATATTTGGATAGCGATGGCTTTTTGGAGAGAGATTTGTGTCCTGCGCGCGAGCGCGGGTGGGTGTGAACGGTGCAAACGTGCCATTTAATATTGCTGCACTGATAAAGTGCCCGATTTGGCAGAGGGGGAATTCCGCCGGACCCGGGTAAGACCGTGCACCATCTCCAACACCGGTTGATGATCCGCCAGAATCCTGTCTTCTCCCTATCTGAGGTGGAAAAGCCTCCTTAGACATGTAGTGACACTATGCACGAGCATTGACAGGTCGGTCGTCATTGGCAACCGTTCCTCAAGTCCTGAAATCGACTATTATTAATCCACACACACACACACACACACACACACAGTAATTGCATTTGGAGCGTGCCTTCAATTAATGGAGCGCGAGGACCCTATCCTATGATGCGTGGTCATTAAAAGGTGCGTGAATGGCGCGCGCACAAAGGTACTGGCAAGCCTAAAGAGCTTTTGCGTGCGCAGGTGTTGCCAGATCTTTTAAAGGGAAGCAAGTAATGACCCTTGCATAAGAAGTCTAATAATAACACGCACAAAACACTACAAGTCTCCCTGGGGGGGAAAAAAACGTGTTCTATAGATATTCTATTTAAAAAATCACCAGGGGTGTGTAGAACCTCTGCTTGGAGGTGCATGCTCAATAAAAAATCTATAAGATCTTTTTAGATCTTCTTATTCACCATGCAGAGTTTCACAAGGGTCTCTGGTTTCTAAAAAAAACTGTTTCATAGCACGTTAGGCCTCTCTATAGAACTTGCTGCTGTGACATTGATGTACTACTGAATTATGACTTATTGCTTTCTCAATGGCGGCATAGTGGTTATGGCACTGTCGCCTTGCACCTCCAGGGTTCGGGTTCGATTCGGGTCTGTGTGCATGCTCCGTTTCCCCCCACAGTCCAAAGACATGCAGATTAGGCATTCTAATTGACGATCCCAGTTTGTCTGTAGTGTGTGTGCGTGCCCTGCAAAGCATTGGAACCCTGTCCAGGAAGTACTCAGCCTCGTGCCCCAAGTCTGCAACCGTAATTTATACAGGAAAACCGATATAGACAATGAGTGAGAGCTTTCTATAGAAAGCTAGGGAATTCCTAAAAATAAATTAATGTTTTCTTTTAAGTTGCTCACAATTCTCTTATTTCTTATTCCTATAAAATATCCACAAGTTACACATGTATTTATCTTGTCCTTTCCAATAATTTATAAATGGTTGCACAGTCTTTGATGGATTATAGATTCTCTTTAAAACCCATACTGTGCAAGCTGCCTTTACAGGTGCTGGCGGGAAGCCGTTCACGTCTTGTGAGATCTGCCTACGGACGTGTTGTTCAAAGATGGCAGCACAGTATGGTGTGTTTTTTTGTAGCTCTTCATTGGTAGTTATTATACTGGTTAAGTGTGCATAAGAAACTGGCACGAGCTGAAATATGACAGCTACTGAAAATCAAGGCAAAATGTCCAAGCAACAACAATTACATCAGAGAAGGTGTAACAAAGGAGCTCTGTGCACTGAGCTTGCCATGTGAGCTAGGCTTTAAATCGCTCGCAGCAGTCACCTCGGTCGAAAAAGACTGCGTGAGAGGAGACAGAAGCGGGGCATGCAGGGAGGTGTACGGACTGGGCTGAAGGCTAACCTGAAGGCCATCTCATCCATTATACAGGCGAATGTTCACTCGCTGGACAACAAATTTGACCACATCAGATTACAGAGATCTGCACAGTGCAATAGGAAAATACACAAAGAGCAAATTTAGTGAAAGGTTTTATAGAAAAAATGAGTGGAAATACATACAATATACTTCCTCTAAAACCTTGACACAAAAACTTCAGTAGAGAAAAAAATATAAAAATGCAATTCTGTAGAAAGGGAATTATGGAAGAGCTCAATGAGCATTTCAATCTTTTCATTCGTTCATCTTGGATACCACATATCCTGTGTACACACACTACGGACAATTTGGGAATGCCAGTTACCCTGATGGGAGGAAACCGGAGCATGAGATGAAAACTCACCGAACACAGGGGGAACGTATAAACTCCAGGCACACAGACCCGAGGTACAGTAGAAATCAAACCCTGGATGTGTGAGGTCACATTGACGCCATCCTGTTATCTTTTCCGTTAAAAAGATTTTGCTCATTGAACTCTTCTATATAGAAGAGTTCAGTGAGTTCATTTCTACAGAATTGTAATTCTTTTTGTATTTCTATATAATTTTTCCTATAAAATTTCTGTCCAACTTCATACAAAGTCCATTTTAATATAAAGGTGTTCTATTGGAAATCTATATAACATTTTTAGCTGGGGTCAAAAACTGTCATTAAAGTCATTTATATATCAGCTAAACTGTCATGGTCGTATGCATATTTAACTATCAATAAGGAAATTTTTCTGAAGAAGTCCTTCATCATCATCATCATCATCATCATCATTTATTTATTTACATACTAGGAATCAGTAGTTGTCAATCTTGCAAATTCCTAAATCAAAATAAAGTGTCAGGACATACACCGATCAGCCATAACATTATGATCACCTGCCTAATATCGAGTAGGTTCCCCCTTTTTGTGTGTTCTGGCACCTTCCTATCAGAAACAGCATTTTCATCAATTTAAGTTACAGTAGCTCTTTTATTGGATCACACTATACCGGCCAGCCTTTGATCCCCAAGTGCATTAATGACCCTTGACTGCTTCCTTCTTTAGACCACTTTTGGTATGTACTGACCACTGCAGACCAGGAACATCTCACAAGAGCTACAGTTTTGGAGTTACTCTGACCTTGTTGTCTAGCCATCACAACTTGACCCTTGTCAGAGTAGCTACAGTTACAATAACTCATTACAATGTCACCTGGAAGTGGGTGGGATATATTAAGCAGCTGGGATTTTTTTCTTTCCTGTGCCAAATTGTGATGACTAGATGACTGGGTCAGGGCAACTCCAAAACAGCAGGTCTTGCCGAGCATGATAGAAGCTCGAAGGGGAGCTCGTTTGCCTCCGTGCACCTTGCAGCTCTTTGTTAATTAGGCTACAGCAATCACTGATAATGTTCTGCGTGCTTAGGTCAGGGTTCCTTATTCTCTCTATTAAAGATATCATCTACAGTATATCACACAGAACATTTACTGCTGCTGAAAGTCTCAGTCCCTCATTGACAGTAATTACCTCCATTAATCATGTCTAGCTGTGTTTAGAAAATGGTAAAATGGCAAATATCCAGTAAAATTGGAATACGGTGTCACACTCGCTTATTCATAACAAGTCACATCATTGGATTTTTCTTTACAACATAACTTGGTTGTCTTTCTTATACTTGCTGTATGAAATGAAACAAAATCTATAGGCTATAAATAAAAGAACGGTTTTGTCTGGACGTTGGTCAGAACTTACTTTTTCAATGCATTGGAGGACCCGAAATCAGTCTCCGAAAATCAGTTCAGTCTCTTTATATGTGTATATCTCTGTACGTCCGCCCAGACAGATTTTGTCTTTACACAGCTTTACACAAAAATGACCGGACAGAATTTAATGCAACTTTGCCATTCCTTCAGTATTTGCCTGAAGATGAATCTGCGCCATAATTAACTGGCGTAAACAAGGCATAAGATACTCAACCTTACAAAATGTTATTTCTTTGTATTAATAAGTTAAGAAAGACAGGCAGGCATGTACAGTATATGGGCTTCAACCTGAAATAATAAATCACTGATTACATTAAAGCTTATTTTTAGCTTTAACCTTTTAACTCTTTCTACAAACTCTTTATCTGTCAACGACGGTAATTCTCTGTAAATTCAGCAGCTTTCTTTTCAGACATCTGTATAACCATTTCTAGCGGCACGGAGGCTCAGTGGTTAGCACTGTCGCCTTGCACCTCCAGGGTCGTCCTGGGTTCGATTCCCACCTTGGGACTGCGTACATGGAGTTTGCATGCTCTCTGGTTCCCAGATTAGACTAACTGGCGGTTCCAATTTGCCCGTTTGTCCTCTGGAGAAGGAAATGGCAACCGACTCCACTATCCTTGCCAAGAAAACCCCATGGACAGCATCTAGGAAGGCCTGGTGTGCTATGGTCCATGAGGTCACACACCTTTCCTTTGTCAAATGACAGCAAACCATATGAAATGTAACTGTTATTCATTTAATAGTTGTCTGTACTTCAGGAGATGACGAGGTTGTCCAGATTTACAGAGCAGACACGTGTGCATTTTTTTGCCTCAGAGAAATAAGCCTAGGTTGGGCACAGAAAGAACCATTCGCACTATTACAGGGTCAGTGGGTTGATTCCGAGTTCAGGTTGCTGTCTCTCACCAAGAGTTCCTCGGAGAGGCTCAGAATCCTCGATGACCCTGACAGGGATAAAGTGGTTACTAAAGGTGAATGAATGAATATCTAAATATGGTTCTTGTCATTTTCCAGAAGGGCAATTCTGCAAAAACCATTACATAAAGTTGCACGTTTGAGTTCCCTGCTGTGCAGTATGCAGTCCAGGGCTAGGGTTCAATAAGGACACAGATTTCATGCATTCTTGCTGAGGAACAAGCAGGAAAATTCATAAATCACGTAAGGTTTATTAAGCTTTCTGCACGTAATTTTTTTTTTTGTACTACCAAAAAAAAAAAAAAAAACTGTGATGTACCTTGAAAAAGAGCGCCTGTGCACAATGAACTACCAAGAGTATCATTAACAGTCACTGTGTTTAATTTGCACATACAGTGTTTATACAATACGAGTTTTATACAAATGAACACTGTCACACTTAATTCAACACCTGGGACTTTCCTTTGTAGGAAATTATTTTAAGGGATCAGATTGCAAATTACCGGGCCTGTTATGTTTATTCAAAACTTTCAAAACCGTAAATGGGATTTCAAGAACTTACATTAAACATAAATAGAAAACGTCAGAAAGTTTTTTATATATATATATATATATATATATATATATATATTATTTGTTAATGCAAGTTTATTTGTATAGCACATTTTATACATAATGGTCATTCGAAGTGCTTTACATAATATAATATATAAAAATAAAATAATATATAATAAAATAATTATAAAAAGAAATATAAAATAATAACAATAAAACTTTTAAAATTTTATTTAAAATAAAATGAAAAACAGTTTGTAGTGGAGATGCACGAACGTATATGTATGCAAAGGTTTAGGCACCCCTTACCAACTTACATATTTTGTTAAATTGTGACACAAGTGACACAACTTCTGCAGCAAACTCCAATTTATAAATGCACAGCTACTTCATATTCAACGAATTAAGAATACCGTGCATGTGCAAAAGTTTGGACAGTACGGCGCAGTACTTAGGCAAAACACCCCACGTAGAAAAAGTGAAAGCTTGTCAACACTTTTTGTAGCCATCTGGGATTTCTTTCTATTCTTGTTTTAGGTATTTTCATGCAGTATACCTAGCAGAAGGTTTCAATCTCTGAAAATCGTGCATGCACAGTATGTTTCGGTGATGATCATGTCAGAAAAACAAAAGCCAATGCAACAGTGGTTGAATATTTATGTTGTAAGCAGCTCTTCATGAAATTTCTCAAATTTTCTGTCTTGCTGTAGAAGCAAGCCTTCAGTTTTCCGATGACCGTCACATTTGCTTTCAAAATTTGCACCTATAGAGTATATATATCCATTTTCATTCATGTACTGGAATACAGGTGGCATCATGGCCTTGTACAGTACCTTCATGGTCTAGGGTTTGAATCCTGCCTTCAGGTCTGTGTGTGTAGAGTTTGCATGTTCTCCCCAAGCTTGGTGGGTTTCCTCCAACAGCCCAAAGGCATGCAGTTTAGGCTAATTGGTGTTTCCAAACTATGGGAGTGTGTGAGTGATTGTGCCCTACCCAGGGTGTATCCTACCTAGTGCTGTGAGTCCCAAAGAATTGGGTCCAAGCATCCCACGACCCTGTATATGATAAGCAGTATAGAGAACAAGGAAGAGTGAGGGAGTATCCTGGGACATATTCTGGTATACTGGTATACACTGAAATCCATTTAGTCCATCTACTGTACCAGTGCAACCCCGAAGTATGACATAAATAACACTTGAAAACTTTCCTTTGATGATCGTCACCACATGGATTTTGACGTATGTGATGAGGCCGCTGATAAAATGTTCCCATGTAGAACTGTATACCTCCACTCATGTCTGCTAAACCTTTCTTCAAGTTCTGCATTGAGATGGAACTTTCACAAACACACCACCGCATGATATCTTTTAAAACCATTGTTCATCAATGGACTTTCAAACAGCCTCTCCAATTTTATTCATTCATAGTGTTGCTGCACATTGCATTACTACCTGACAGCTCCCAGGTCCCAGCTCGAGTTACTGTCTAAGTGAAGTTTTGCATATTTGCCTCATTGTCCACATGGGGCTTACAGACTTACATTTTATTCTCAGGTTCCTACCACCTTCGAAAAACACGCTAAGATTATTGGCGGTAAACCGCCCCTAGGAGATTCCCACGCGATGCTACAGCAATCCGTAGCCAGGAGCCTACAGGAATCAGATTGGTCGGCCTCTCTCGGGGGGAGAGGGGTGGCATAATCGCACTCCCACATCAATCATAGCAAGACTAGACAATCATGGGCATCTGTGAGCTCATGCAAGCAGAAGATGTGAAGAAGTAGTAGCGCTTTCCTCCCAGTGTGTTCCGTCTACCTGAGCAGCAGTTCAAATGCGTCTGAGGAAGCAGAAGCAACCTCCCTGGTTGGTAGCTGGCACTTATTGGGGAGTGTCCCTAAACACCTGGTTAAAAAAAAAATCTTTTTTTTTTGTACCAAGTTCCCAAAAAAAAAAATGTGCGGATTTGATGTGTCATTGAGTTCCCTGAGAGAATCCAGTGCAAACCCTTAGGATCAAGTGCTTACTAAAGATGGATGATGAATGAATGTTTTTTTATTCTCCTTCTGCTGCACTATCTACGTCTCCATCGAATTTTCCTTTTGATTGCTTTCCCCCTCTTTCCGTTTAATTAATTAGCTTGTTGACCTTTATCCCCCGTCGCATTTTTCACTTTGTTGCATCTAGACCGCCTGAATCTGACTTTTGATCTGTATAATAGCTGCGCGGAGCAGTGTCCCTGCTTCCCCCTCTTCCGACGAATCCCACCCTCCCCTCTCCCCACCCACATTTGTCCTCTGAGTTCCGTAGCATTGCATAAGTCATGCATCTAGGTGTTTCTGAGCCAGTGGCCATCCCAGGAATGCGCCTCCCTCCACAAGCCTGGGCTCCCGCCAACCATGTGGTCTTCCAATGTCACAAAGAAAGAGTTAGAGAGGGAGAAAGGGAGAGACGAGTTTGGCATGTAACTACAGCAGGCCAGCCAAAGCCACAGCGCTGGGACTCCGTCCATCTACACTGACCGTGCATAACACTGACTAATACTTCCTGCCTGGCTGCGTGCACCGTTCTGTTGCATTTGCCCTTTTCCTCCTCTCTGAGGTTAAATGATGCTGACCATGTCTCAGCAGGGCACCATTACATCCTTTTGCCATGAAAACTACTTTTTGAAATCTTACTCGTCGAAATAAAGGATAATCGAATCAATGCAAGGGATTTCTCTCTTTCTCTCTCTATCTCTCTCTCAGGGAAGAGAATGGGGAAGGTTTAGGCAACACTTCATCTCGTCTGAGATCCTCAATTCCACCAGTAACGGTGGGAACGGAATGCCAGCGCATGTCCCTAGTCTTCCCAGATTCATCATTACAATAATCGTTCTTCATCTCGCTGAATTCATAAAATCCAAACAGTTTAAAGGAGACGGTCAGTTTTTAAAAGGTTCTGGGGTTTGTATGTATAATAAAAGGCCACGGTCTTTTCCGTAAAAAATCAGGATTTTTATGTCACACAGAGACAAAGACGGAGGAAGGAAGAAAGAGAAAGGGAGTACAATAGATGAAGAGACAGGTAGAGTGACTGTGAAATGTGTTGGATTCATGATAATTATGTGTGAACACACGCACATGCACTGAAGGTGTCGAGAGAGGAAAGAGATAACTCGTGTGTGTGTGTGTGTGTGCGCCACTATGGGCAGCAGGGGGTTAATAGATTTCCAACTCTCACGAGCAAGCACAGTGTTAGCAAGTAAAATGTGCTGTGCACACAAAGCTCTGTGGAGACCGCGCGAGCGGAGTGATGCCTGTATGTGAGGAGTGAGTTATAAGACTGTACAGGGTGTCACGTGGAGGCAGCCGGGCAGGCCTAGTGTCAGCAGGTGTTCTGGCAAGTTCCGCCTGGCTGGCTGGCTCACAACACAGGCAATGACAGTACCTTCACTCAGCCTGTCAGAAAAGGTCACCTAACATTAGCCCTGTCACTTTACACACGCAGCACTTTCTTTACCACCCTAAGCACACTTTTTAGACTTTTCCCCCTCAACTTCTCACTTCTTATTGCCATATCATACCAGGACTTATTTAATTCGGTCAATTCATCTCATTTCAAATAATCTTTACCCATGAGTCCCTTAGATATCTTCTCCTCTTTTGTCATTCATCAGTGTTTCTTAAGTTCAACAGGTATTGACAAATGTCAGAAGACAGACCAGAGAAGAAACCAATAATACCAAACCAATAATATTTCCAGAAAGTGCTCCGGAAATCCAAATGCGTGTCGTAGATGTATTCTAAGCTGAAATTATGGCCGCAGAACAAGACTGTGAGAACAAGACCATTGCCAGTGACCAGTGAAGCATGGTGGTGGTAACTTCATGGTTTTTATCATTAAGGACTTTGAAACAGTTCAGGATTAAACGCAAGAATTATAGCGATGCTTCTGAGAGACAGGACAAAGGAACAAAGATTCCAACAGAAACAAAGACCCCAAGCATATAGCCAATGTTACACTCGAGTGCTTCCAAATCCATCCATCCATGGACTAACCATACTGCTTATCCTAGGCCTGGAGCCGATCCCAGGGAACTCTGTCCACAAGGGCGGGGTACACCCTGGATGGGGTGCCAACCTATCACAAGCGATGTGTGGGCACAGACACACACACTCACTTACACACACACACCCCACACATCATACACTACAGGCGATTTGTAAATGCCAGTCAACCTCCACCGCATGTCTTTGGACTGCCTACCAAGCACGGACAAAGGGATTCAAACCCTCAACCCTGGTCCAGTCAGTGATGGAGAATTGGGGTTGAGAATCTGTGGCAAGACTTAAAAACTATTGCTCGCTAATTTCCTTCATCTAATCTGACAGAGCTTAAGCAATTGTTGGCAACAAGAATGGGCAAAAAGATCCGAATCCAGATGTGCGAAGCTGACAGACATATTCCAGAAGACGTGCAGCTGTAATCACATCCAAAAGTGGTTTTACCAAACACTGACCAAGAGGGATACTTATGCTACCAACAGATGTGTGTGTTTTGTTGCATTTTAATTTGACAAAAACAATCAAATAAAATAAATGTATTGTAAAATATCAGATATGTCCAACATTTTGATTTGAAAATTAAAAAAAAAAACGAATATTTGTACAAAGCACAGCGTGTGATATGATATAGGGATATTGTAGATATATAATATATAATCTTAACCCCGATTATCTGAAGAAAGCTATTAAACACACAGACACACCTTCATTTTTCTGAGGACTCTTAGATTTAAAGCCAAGATGTAAGTAAAGGACGAATTTTTATAATCCAGCGTTACACTTTTTTATGCTTATAAATAAAATTATATATTTTTAAAAGGTTAAAGCCAAGAGCCTGGACGTAAATCTCCTCTTGCATCCTCATGACTGACAATCTGTTCTTATTTTGCATTTAATAATACAGCGGTCACAGGTTAACACACAGAGTGGAGGGAAAAAGAAAGGAGGGGGGGGGAGAAGCATGCTAGAATTAGAGAGAGAGAAGAAATGAGGGAGTTCATAGGGTCGTATATCATTAAGCAATTGAGAAAGTTAATTAGGCAGCTCTGATAATTATTGCCATGGCAACCTGAGCGCGTTCATGCAGATTTGATTAATGAGGTGTCATTTATCTGAGGTGGAGAGCACGCGCGGGGGAATAAGGTGCATGGCATGGGAGACCCCTGCTGGACAGTTCAGGGAGTACAACTGGAAATTCATTAATTCATAAAAAATCAATGCATGGACTGGAAATCTACTCTCCCCCCCCTTCCAGAGAGAGATGGAAACAAAAGTGTAAAAAAGAAAAATCTAGTGACAGTTCAGGGAGTACAACTGGAAATTCATTCATTCATTTATTCATAAAAAAATAAATGGATGAACTGGAAATCCACCTTTTTTTCACCTTTTTAAAAAAAAAAAAAGATAGATGAAAACAAAAGTGTAAAAAAGAAAAATCTAGTGACAGTTCAGGGAGTGCTACTGGAAATTCATTCATTCATTTATTCATAAAAAATAAATGGATGGACTGGAAATCCACCTTTTTTTAAAAAAAAAAAAAAAATAGATGGAAACAAAAGTGTAAAAAAGAAAAATCTAGTGTGTTCCATAAGAAGAACCATTTGCATACTCTTTCGCATACTCGTGCCGGAATGATTTCAGCTCGACATATTGGACTGGAAAATGACCGTACCAATTGACAAGAAGTATCTCACCAATGTCAATATTATATGGATTTTCAATAAGGGAAAAAGTGAGAGTATGAACTGTAATTCAGTATTTAAGATCTACGAAGCAGAAAGTTGCCACTGCTGTGCCCTTAAAAAAAAAAAAAAAAAAAAAAGTCTCTTAACTCCTTAACAGCTCAGTTGCATGAATGAAATTTCTAAAATTCCAAAAAGGATGTCTGTCGTAATGTCTTGGAATGAAAAAAATAATAATAATTATAGAGGCATAATACTAATTCACTAGTACTAATATAGACCAAAAACTCTTATTTACTCTGCATGTATGTGGCATTTGCTTGATGCTGACTGAAGAGCCACCTGAGGTGAATTCATGCATCCTGTTTTCACAGAAACCTTGAAGAAAATAACAGTTCCTCAGGATACATAAGTGAATATTATATGAAATTCCTAAGTGGTTGCGACGCAATCTCCCAACTTCCTCACCTCAGCCTTGTACATATTCCATTTCCTGTTTCCTCTGCTTCACAAATTCAATTCGCATTAAAACAGACTGATAACTATTTCACCCCTTTCCTCCCTCCGGTGAACAGACAGCTCTGGCAATACGACGCCACAAAGCGCGATTTCGACGCTAGCCCAGGATTACTGTATTTCGAACCTTCTCAATGATACCACAAACCAAAAAGAGAAACTCCTACTCGCTGACAATACGATGTCCACGGGGAATTCTTAAAACCCGGGACACTTTCATTTGCCTCATTACCTCAGGATAAATTATAACTAGTCCATTTTCAAAATGGCACCGAGAGAAACCCATTAGAGGCGCGGGATGCCTCGCGGGAATAAACCTCCATCTCAACTTCCAGGAACCGTCTCCATTTCAACCCACACATCCGGCCTTATAGAAAGGAATCCTGTTTATTAGATAGATAAACAAAGTTCGGAATTCCTACAATCTTTTCTTTTTTTTCTGCTGTTTTCACACACATACTGTTTTATGACATATAAAAATATAAAAACAAACTCTACGCACTTTGATATTGTAGCTGTTTAACAATCTGAGTAAGAAGGACACATCCGGGTCTTGCGTTACAGAAACTGTAGTTTGGACATTTACATTAAAGAAGAAGGTAAATGGTTCGAACTCAAGTACTGTAAGTAGAATTGTAAATCTCCTGATTTTATCCTGCTATTATTAACCATGTGCTTTAATCTGCATTGTGTAATTATGTAGTAACTGTTTCTCCTTTGATGTAGCATTAGTGTTTAAAATGACTTACGGTCCTTAAAATAAGGTTCTAACACATTTCTGTGTTAAATGCATTTCTGTGTATGTTTAGCGTTTGTAAAATCTAATAACGCGCATTAAATGAGTAGTGAAGGTGTGGGTTTCTTTCCAGGCCACGCCTTCTTGGCGTACTTCTTCTTGCGGGGCTCGGGTTCAACATGGCTGCCGGCTGCGCTGCCGCAGTGAAGACGTCCACCCCTGGAGCTGGGTTGGGGAAGGGCAAAGGTATACCGCTCAACACTGCTGGTCCTGCTTGGTGCTCGCGTCCAGGTCGCTACCTGGTAGGAGGCAGGTCACCGTAAAGCCCTGAGCTCAGGGTTGAAGTTCTGGAAGGGACGCACCACGCTGTCCTCCACACCAAGGGTACCGTGTCCCTCATATTTTTTTTTCTGTGAAAAATTATAAATTAAATAATGACGGGTAAGTGAAGTGGGGGAAAAAGGCACACACTCCTGGAGGAACCTGCCCATTCCTGGAGATGACTGAAGGAGTAAATAAAGTACGATCACCACACTTACACACTACACACTGACCGTAGCATGAGTAACGGGAAATAATCGCTTAATCGCTCTAAAATAACAGCTTTTATATTTACTGTCTTAACGTTTCTCGACAGTAACACTACAGAAAGGAACGCAGCTGTGGTCAAAGCAAGCCACAGTGAAAAACAAAGTTCTGTGACAAACCATGGTTGTCTTTATGTCCCTCCTGTCTTGTAATAGACACTAACCCAAGAAGATGGAAGCTGATCCTAGACCTGCACTCAAATTCCTAATCTGAAGAGTTTGTTTCCAAAGTAATACAAAACATTAATTCTTTTTTTTTTGTAATATATACAGCAAAAATTAAACCATTCTATCCAAGTACATGATGTAGCCATACAGAATATAAAGTGGATCTACAGTATAAAGCCTATACACCATCTGTGAGATGTTCTTCAAGTTATAAAAAAAAACTTACTACTTTAATGCACTTATCCTAGTGCTTGGATATCTAGCTAGACTGCCTGCTTCACACTTAAAACACTGGCCTCCCAGGAACTCCTTTAATGTCCCAAACATGTGGAAATGGCTTGGAGCGAATGAATGTGTATCAGGTGTTCCACTTACTCCGAGTCACCTTCATCCATAAGGAATTTCAGCACAAGTCCAGGTTTGATTTGAACGACTTTGAACGTACATGCAAAATAAAGTTAAACAATATGACATAAAAAATTTTTTTTGCTGTAAATGTATTGTTGTACTCTGTTGTAACATGCGTACTTTGATTTCCAGAAGAAACATTGAGAGTGCAGTAACCTTCAAATAAACACTATACCTCTGGTCTAGGAGCTCTAACCAAGCTGTAAAAATAATGTTATTTTTGTTTTAGATGATATATTGCATATAATACAGTGTCTACCTTTAAGGGTACGATGGCAGTCCGCACCATGCGCAAAAAAGAATTATGGACAGAATACTTGATCACGTTACAAGTGTATTGTTCAAGACTAGCTATTAATTAGAAAACAGACAGTGACAGTCCAGAAATTACAAGACGAAAAAAGAGGCCTTGTTTGTGGTTAACACCTTAAAAGTCACATATTATACTCATTTTTTAACTAGTTAGTCCTAGCCGTCTCTGTTAACGTTCCAAATGGAATCCAACTCAGATCCTGCATTCCGGGATTTCCCTGCCATTCTTTCCGTTTCACTCCTTTTCCAAACCTGCTGTTTCAGTGTCTGTAGCTTTAAACACCAAACATCCCTTTATGGAAGTGAATCTCCAAAGCCAGACATGATGCAGAGACTGGAAACTTCTATGTTTGGGAACTTATCAAGACTTTTCCTCGCTGCATTTCTGGTGAACAAAAAAAAGGGGGAAATTATAAGATTGTAAGATTGTTCATTCATGATGAGGTCCTCAATATTTAGCGATATAAATGTAAAAACACAGCTTTGAGCTGAACAAGGCTAAGCCCTGCTAAAGAGCTAAAGAAAGCTTGATTAGCTGTTAGCAGTTGGCTGGTTCAAGCTAGCTTAGCCCTATTTACTGGAACTCTTAAAAATGGAGCAGAGAGATTAGCAAAGTTATTAGCATATATGAGGTCACAGTGGGGGGGGGGGCTGATTTGATTGTTTAGTACAAAAATAGAAAAAGGACAAACAGCAGGGAATGTTCTTTTTTTTAATGTTAATTTTGCATAATAGCCCGTAAGAACTCACTGTGACACAGGTGTCACAAATCCTCAAAATGTTCTGGGAAGTTCCTTATTCAGCTTTATCCTTGACTTTGACTCATTAAGTCCCAAAGCGACATCTAATGAACGGCGCAGTCATGTGACAATGTGTGAGCTTGTATACCTATGACATCGTTTCCAAAATGATGACGAAATTAAACACTTTTAAAAACTTGTTTTTCTGATAATGAACAATTCTATATCATTTAATACTCACTCACTTATAGTCTATACTGCTTTATCCTGTATTAAGGGTCTCAGGGGGCTACGTACAGTAGGGCATGAGGCGGGGTACACCCTGGACAGGGTGCCAATACATCAAAGGGCACACACACTCATTTAGACACTATGAGTAATGTGAGAACGCCGATTAGCCTAATCTGCATGTTTATGGATTGTGGGAGGAAACCGGAGTACTCAGAGGAAACCCACCAATATGAGGAGAACATATAAACTCCATACACACAGAGACGGGATTCGAACCTGGACCCTGGAGGTGCAAGACGACACTTAATTTAATAACATCTCATAATTTATAAACGGGTTTTATCTCATAAATGGTTCTGACTGCATTTCCTGAACAAATTGATGATAAAAAAAATAAATAAATAAAAATTGGGGGGCCCATCACATACTGCTTTTAACACTAAAACTGTCAGGGAAACTGCAATGTGACGTCTTTCAAAATGTTTTTCATGTAGTCTGTGTTATATATCCCTCATAATTTCCCTTAAAGGAGGAATGGGTTAAATATAAATATTACTTTTCTTACACCAACTGTTCTACATGTCACTCTCTTTTCTTGTTGTATTCAATGCTATCCAAGATCCATTAAATACATCAGATCAGTTGATTGAAGTAATGTAAAGCTGAATGAAAATAAAACACTTTTTCACCAAGGTACATTACCATCACTTATTCTTTGAACGGCTCATCACCCCGCCTCATTATGCAACTGATTAGATCAATAACACGCATGAAACGGAAGAAAGTCCCAGTCGATAAGCCCAGCAGCCCATATCTAATCTGACCTTACCCAGTTAATTTACCCAAGCTCATCAGCATCCTGTTCAATTATATCAGATTAATTAAGAAAGACACAACTCATGGACTTTACTAAAATATGAATAATTACACACTTTGGTACTGTTTTTCAGGTGTTCTTGAGCTTTGTGGTTTAAATAATTAAAACTACTCAGCATTATATTTGTGATTATATACTCTGCTGTGTACATATGCCAGGGTTAATGATCTCCTTGTCCTCGCTGAAGGACACTCGAGAGCTTCTCCTCTTCCTCTTCAGTCTCTGGAGGTCCAGATTCCCCTCTTTGATGGTCAGCGTGGATGTGTGTTTGTTGTGTGCTGTGTTGAACTCGGTCAGGTTCTGCACGAACAGATCAGAACCAGCACGTTGTAGCTTATTCGCCAGCAGAAATCTCTCTAATACGTTAAATCTTTTTTTTATCTCCGCCTGCCTACACACAAGCAGTAATAACACACATCTACAGTAGCTTGGCCTCTTCTTCCGGTAAGCCGAGCAATCCTTTCAGCTCTTCGTCTTCTACACCGTTGTCACCTGCTGTAGCTCTCAGCTGCGTCTTCTCTCTCAGCGTGTACACTCACGCCGACGCCCCCAAATAACATGGTGGAGCCGATGGGAACCTGCTGGGGTTTATGGGGCTCCAGGTGAATTCTGCCCAAAAAAGTGCCATGGGCTGGAAAAGAAAAAAAACAAGCAGTCATAGTCTCTAGACCTTCTGTCTGGCAGTTCCAACCTCAGCATCCTTCTACCGATATATTCACCATCTCTCCTCTGAACATGTCCAAACCACCTCAATCTGGCCTCTCTGACTTTATCTAACAACGTTTAAAAAAAAATCTCCAAAGGCCATCAAGTGAATTCGATTCAAATGTACGCGTGAGCATCACTGACGGTTTATCGTGAAGTTACAGTGGTCTGGGTTCCTCCCAAACAAGTAGAAATCCTTCTCATCAATGATCAGTTTCTGAAGGCAGAAACATGTGGCTTAGATATAAGAAGCAAAAGCAGACCAGCTGCTGGGACGAGTTTCTTTAAAGACATCATCCTTCACTAGGTCCCGAGCAAAAGAGGCAGCAATCTGGAAATAAGTATTAGTATTGGACCGTTATTGACCCCAATCAGCATCAGAGCCGTGATGACGAAAAGCAATGAGACACTTGATGCGTCACTTCTGCATCAATTATACTGTCACCAACCAATCATGGCATCTTTGAACTGACACACCATAGAAAATGTTATTTCTGGTATGTACTGCACTATGATAAACTATAATACAAACCATAATATACAGCACCATAGTATTACTGAGTTTTTTTTCTGATGTTACCATGGTAGCCACTATAGGACCACAGGGTACTTCAGTGGGTGCCGTGGTAGTACTACAGTATGGTGTGTACTTCAATACTTTGGTGAATAACATGGTACTTATTAGGTACCACACTAGCCACAAAGGTATCTAATATGGTATGTTTGTACATACCATACCGTATCAGATATGTTAGTATGTACTACTGGTTTGGTACAGTACAGGCAGTTCCACATTACTGACTGGAGTACAGTATTTGGAGTTTCATGATTCCATATTATGAAAATTTTACCATTATGGTACATAAAAATGTATAACACATTTTTTATAGTATCCTGGTAGGTGTCATGGTACTATACAATATAGTACAAAGTAGAACTCTGAACTACACTCTAGTACATCTACCATTTAGCCAAAGTATGACCCATTGTAAAACCATGTACCATACTGTAGTACATGTACAGTGTTAGGAAACGGTCAATATACCATGGTACAGGTACCATCAGACTACCATTACACCTTTAGCATGGTAAAAATTCTTATTCGGCAGGCAGAAAGCACCTTCCTCTGACTGTGTTACTCCACCAACCTTAATGGTGGGTGAATAAAAAAATATTCTGACTGTGAAGTTCGGAGGGAATTGAAAACGGGGTTTTGAATAAGGAGAGGTAGCATAATGGTAAGCAAATGAGGTATTCTGGGAAATGAGTTTACTTCAGCTTCACTGACGGGATCCGTAGTTTCTACATCATTCCAAGCGGAAAACAAAAGGAAAAAAAACACAAATGAAATGGTTAAAGTGTCGGTAGAAAGTGATTTCCATGTCTCACTGGCCACTTAAATAGAAACATCTGGAAATGAACCAGTTGCAGGTGTTCCTATTAAAGTGGCCAGTGAGACATGTAAATCACTTTCTACCGACACTAAGTATTTCATTTGTGTGGTGTTTTTTTGTTTTGTGTAAGTTTTTGACTATTTAGTTCATGCACAGCATTTCTGCCTCATTTTTCACTGGCCACTTTATTAGGGGAAAAAAAAATATCCATTTGCAGGTGTTCCTATTAAAGTGGCCAGTAAGCCATGTAGCACTGTGTATGAACTAGTCAGGCATACAAAGCTATGTGGAGGGGGGGAAAAAATAACAAACTAACTCCTTTTGCTGTCATTTGAATTTGGTATCAAAAGGACAGATGGCGGTGGTGATGATGTGGCTTCACTGTCGCCTTGCACCTTCAGATTCCGGGTTCGATTACCGACTCGGGTCTGTGTATGTAAAGTTTGCAGGTACTCCTCGTACTGCTTGGTGGGTTTCCTTCCACAGTCCAAAGCCATGCAGATTGGGCTAATTAGTGTTCCCAAACTGCACAAAGTGTGTAAGTGTGTGTGATTATATTTCTCTATATAATCCTCTACTACACTTATGCACTTATCACGGTGTTAGACCTTCATTCACCAAAAAGTTAATCACAAGTCCCGGTTTGACTTGACCACCCTTTGTTATATACTGTATGTAACACTTACTGCTTTAATAAAAAACATATTGCTTGGACTATATTTTCAATACACTGGGTGAAACTGTCCAATTTGGCTTTTTTGCTGTTTTTGTGGTTGATTATGATGTTGAATGCTTATCCATCTAATTTCAAACCATTTATATATACGTACATAAACCAGACCAAAGACAAATGCAAGTTTTCTTTATTTCCCCAATTATCCGGATAATGCAACAACGCAACAAGGTAGTTATTATGCAAGTAAGCACAGTTTATGAGGAACAAGTCAAAACAACACAAAAAAACTAAACCGAATGCACTATACATTATAATACTAATAATATTCTACAAATAATTTTCTAACAACTTAAACAATATGCATATACAAATACAGACAGATTTTCATTTATCTGTCATTTACTTAGTGCACTAGATACAAAAAAAAAAAAATTAAAGCATCAGACTGTGCTCAAACCAGGCAATTATTTCAGCCGTAAGTACACTTGAAATGGACGTCATCAATCGTAGAGAAAATGTGTCCTTCGTTTATAAGAAACTGCAGACAAGCGCTACAACACAAAGACTTTAATTTAATTGATAGCAATTACTGACAAAAACTTATTTAACAGTAATATTTAAATTCAATAAAATCCCCAAAACATGTTTTCATATTAATTGCTGCATAAGTTACAAAAAAAGGAAAAGGCTGGAAAAGATGAAGTCTTTACCTGATGTCATAGAAGGAAAGATAATTGAGCGAATTCCTCAGGCACTGCAGAGTGATGCCCTCAGCCAAATGACAGCTTTTAATCAAATTAAACACCTACAGAACATTTCACAATAATACAATAAGAAGCTTACAACAGTTAGTTCCGAACAACACATCTGATTGGACGAGAGGCATTCCAAGGCACAAGTGTTGGATGTTGGATCCATGGGGGAAAGTAGACCTGTCGACAGTACTGAGGGGAGAGCTGCTGCCTGCCAAAACATCACTTTGTCACCCTAGTAACTGCTTCGAAGTCATTCCAAATCGCCAAATCGTGTTCTTTCATTTACGGCCATAAAGCAAGTCTGAATCCCCAAACACCTTCTAACTCCCTGGTTAGAGTCGTTCTTGATATGTGGAACAAGTGATCAAACACCTTAGCACAATAGCTTTCCATTTATCCCTATTTGGGATTCAACCACAGAACCATGAAGTAAGTGGAGCTGATATGTGGAAATATAAAAAGAAGCTTATGAGATTTACTGGACTGTTCACCACCTCCATGGTTTATTCTTCTTACCTCTTCTATATAGTACCGGAAATATACATTTTTAATTTGTACATATCTATTATTGCTAATGCTATGGATGAGCTGGTGGAGACCGTCTTCTAAGAGGCCGTCTTTTTGGCTCTTGAGGAAAAGTTCCACCTGTTCCACCATGCAAGGATAGGTGTTGGTGGAGCAAAAAATAAATTATAAATGGTGTGTTTGTGGAACACTGGTATAAAACCAATATGAGGTCATGCTGGCACCTTAGGCACTCGGGTTGTACACTCGAATCTATAACCGCATCACAGATGTGCTGATATCCAGCACAACAGCACCCTCTCTCGTGTGATATTGCATAATTATATTGTATAGCACCTACAGATGAAATTAAATGCACCAGACTTTCATGTGTGCGACAGATAAGCCTGTAAGGATGTGAATTAGAAAAGGATGGCCACTCACCTGCCTCTGATTGGCTGTAAAACCGACGGTGGCTGGGTCACTTGTGTGCGGTGTGTTTATTATACATGAGGTCATGGCCCCGTTCCTTATCTGAAACAAAAAATGGTATTTCCTGTTGGGTTGCTACTATCACACACACACACACACAGGACCAACTTTAACAGCATGTTTGACATGCACACAGCGAAGGTGAGAGGAGTGAAATTTAACTGATTTATGACTCGAGGAAACCAAAACACACAAACTACAACTATAAGCTGAGCAACTGTTATTTAAAGTGACTTTAACACCTTCCTTGCAAACTGCGACAGCTTGATGGAGCGAAGATATGAACTCCCAACCTTTTACCACTTCCCCTATCAGTTCACTTTTTTTAGCACAATAAAGCGACAGTGTAACCATAAGGTCGCTCTCACCCTACTACTATTCGAGCTGCTTGCACCGTGCAGATGGGCCTGAATCACCTCCAACATGTGTGAAGTGATCTCATTAAAGTCGTCCAGACGGCGGATGTTGAACGCTACCATGAACCTGTTGTGCTGACACGTGAGAAACACAGGACAAGTCAGATTGTGCATGCTCATACAAAAGTGTACATATAAAGCGATTTAAAAAAAATAACTACCTGCAATTATCTTATCCAAGTTGTGTATTATATTACAGTATGTCACGTATAGCATTAAAAATGTATATATAAGCAACAAAGACACCTGAATGGTGCGGAGACTTCCAGTTACTTTAACATATGTCCCAGGAGGAATAACAGAATGATTCATGTTGACTTCCTGGTGGGAAAAAAAAAAAAGCAAAATAAGTAAGCCACAATGGACACTATTCAAAATACATAAAAACGTCTACATCAAGCAACTAAGGAGATCTAAAATCACCGGACCTGGCTTAAGAAGCGTTCAACACCTTTTCAAAACCGGGATGGATAGTGCTGAACTATTACCTTTGTGAAAAAAATGGCCCAGAAAAAAATCATGAATGGAGATCACTTAAACATTTGGTAAAGGTGCATGGTACAAAACAACAACAGTAAAAGTCATAGCTTAGAACTTAAAAAAAAAGCTGTGTGTCCATAAGAACACCACTTCAAAAGGTTTCAGTTTGTTAGGAAGCAAACAGCTCCATAGCTCCAAGACTTTGGAGCAATGGACAAAGGTCATGTGGTCTGATGAATCCAGACTGACCCTATTTCAAAGTGTGCTAGGGTAAGAAGGTGAAGCACATGAAGCGATGATCCAAAATGCCCACATAATAGTTTCGTCTCCTGATGGCACCGGGATATTCCAGGACCCAAGTTGTGAAAAAGTGGTTCTGGGAGCACGAGGAATCATTTTCAGACATGAACTGGTGATCATATTGTGTGCTGTTATCAAAGCTAAAGATGATTGAGAGAAACCTTAATGCAACACACAATCTATTGTGAACATCATATACATTTAATTAACATCTTAAACAAAAAACTTTTGTCACAGTGGTGACAAAGTGAAATCCAATAGGTTTTTTTCAATAAGGACAATCAAGATTATAATTATTTATTTTAGGCAATGAAATCGCTTTACAACAATCAATATTTAGGGTGATGTCTTATATTTTTCTAAACTTGCCGTATCCGGCTGGGAATAGAGTCAAAAAGTCGTCTTGAGTACTCTGATGTCACTCTCTCAATCCAGGCCTTTGATATAACTATTTTTATAACTGTCTCCAAATCAGGGTTTTTGTACAGTATTTAGTTAAAATGTCTATCAAGTATGAGAATTTGAGTACATTATTAAAAGCTACATGGATCCAAACTAAATAAGCAAATGCAATTTCTTGGATCCAAACGCCAGCTAAACTGGAGTACCTTTATTTGGTGTCAATTTATATTTGCCGCTCTTGACATCACTGAATGTGTAAATTGTACATAACAACAGGACAACACTGTCAACACAGAGTCAGTAAAGATTTTGAAAGAAATACCTATTTAAAGGATGCATACACAGAATTTGCATACTTATGTGTACCTCAAGATTTAGCCACTGTTTGACTTCCAGAGGAGGGCCAGTCATATCATCTAGAGAATACAGAAGATGTGTAGGCGTCGTTTTGCTGCTTCTGATCAAACCCACCACAGTCACCTACAGGAAGAGATTGTAGTGTATCAGTTTTTGATCTGAATAATGACAAGGCAGGATTTGTTTCCCTTCAGAGATCTGCACAGAAATACTGTAGAAGTCATTGTGAAATGTTGGCCGCCCAGAATTTTCTGTAATGTGGATAAAAAAAAAAAAAACTTCCTGGTTTGATCACCAAAGGCGTTCTGTTCAGTTGCACTTTAACTTTAAGCTGAGTTTCTGTATTGTACAATCCTGACCTCACTCTAAGCCATTTTCATATTAAAGGAGTTCCTGGGAGGCCAGCGATTCATACGGGAAGCATACAGTCCAACCATGGCTCCATTGAACTGAGAGAACTTCCTAATTTGATGGTAGTTAAGCTCCGAGATAAGGGCATTAGTGTAGTAGGACATTATATAGAGAAATAAAGGGAGTTTTATTATAATCTTATTCTGCACAACCAAAAATGCCCCTCATATTTTCTAACTTGCTTTTCAGGAGAGCTATAACAATATACAAGCAGTTATGAGTGTCAGGGATCCGGAATATCATTAGGTGTAGTCAGATAAGACACGATTTTAACCCTCAAGAACTTTGTTAAATTTATAAATAGTTATGTAACAAATAATTTACGTAGAATAAAACAGTAAGCCTGGCTTTTTTATATTATGATACAATTTTTTTCTCTCATATACAGCTTGGCCCAAAAAGTCTGGATCCATAGACATTTTCCTAATATTAAATTTTGGCAGACTTTGATGCTATTTTTCTGCTGCTCTTGAGTCAGCAGCCTGGGGACGAACTTGGTTGTGGATTGTTCTCAGACGGTCATCATGCACAAGTTGCAAAATGATTTTGAATCCGCTCTTAAAGCGTGCGTGCCACTCAAAACACCTCTTAAAACATAAACATGCCGAATTATGTCAAACATCACTGTAGCAGATTTTCCCCGAGTTTCAAGCAGAATTTCACGTTCACTCTTTGTTCTAACTTGCTGTCCATGATAAGATAGACGTGGTCAGAATAGCACCAGTACACAGGACGATGTCTTTTGGCACACTGACTTACTGTATGAAAGCCGGTGCGTCCTGTGACTGTGTGTCTGTTGCCATGTTACAAAACAAGTCTTAACTTTTTTTGATACAGCATCGTAACTCTGCTCGTCTTTTTCTTTGGGATAGTCTAGTCTGAAGTCTGTAGTCTATCAGAATCAGTATCAGCCCAGAAGAATCGTTGCACTAATGCAGGAAAGTACTCTGCATGGTACAAAACAAGGTTTGATCCATTACCGTCTTGCCTCCAGAGGTCATCAATTTACAGAACATTTGCTGTAATTTTTTTTTTTTTTAAATCCATTATTTCTTACGGATCCAGACTTTTCAATTTCAATGATGTATTTAATTTATTACCAGAAATTTTAGACGAGGTTGGAATTCAGGGAATGTCCAGATGGATGTGCGTTCACCCTAATAGTATCAGACTGACCTGCTGGAGCTCCACGTCTTTTATAAAGAAGGAGTCTTTGTGTTCTGTAGCAGACAGGAGCTGAGACACACTGCATGGCATCACACGCAGGATTCCTGCAGTCTGTGGACAGAAATAAGACACACTTTATAAAAAAAATTTTTTTTTTTAAACAGATGTGGTTTAGACAGAACTTGAGACTGTTTTAGCCAACAAAGTGAAGCTAATTGCTTAATTACTGAGGGAACGTAGCCAGTCTAGACCTATAGCATTAACCAGATTAATTAACCCTACCTTTGTATTTCTTTCATTTCTCGAAGATGAAAATCCACCTGGAGAACAGCTAGACTCATAACCTAAATGAAATTACATTTTAATCAAGGGTTTTTGTAATTTTGTGTGTGTGTGGTTTTTCTTAGCATAATTTCCTACACAATAGAGTGAATGACAATCACAAGCCTAGCACAAAAAATAATCCCTTTTAAAGCATTTAATATTAAATGTGGTCAATATATAAACCAAATTTCACAAACCTTGGCTCCCCATTATGTAAAATCACTGAACATTGCTAGAATAGCTAAAAAATTTCAATTTGTAGTTGAAGGGTGAGGAGAATTGCTAACTTGCTAATGAGAGTTGATTCACTGAGGAGGAATCGGTTCACTCTAAACGACTCTTAAGTGAATCAATTCACAAGCTTCATTCAAAAGGATTTTCTCATTCTCTCTGGTATGTCTATAGACTATAGAGGTCCAAGTGTATCTACACATTTAAACTAGCACTTCTATTGGATCAGGCCACCCATGACTGTCGTCAGTTCACCGGTTTGCCTTCCTTGGATCAAGTCCTGACCGCTACAGACCAGGAACATCCAGGAATAAGAGCTGCAGTTTTGGACTTGCTCTGATCCAGGTGTCTAGCTATGACAACCTGGACCTTCTTACAGTAGCTACAGGGGTTGGACAATGAAACTGAAACACTGGCCAAGTGTTTAGTGTTGGAGGTTTCATGGCTAAATTTGACCAACCTGGTGGCCAATCTTTATTGATTGCACATTCCACCAGTAAGAGCAGAGTGTGAAGGTTTAATTAGCAGAATAATAGCACAGTTTTGATCAATGAACACAACAATATAGGTGACATATCAGAGTTTAAAAGAGAGCAAATTGTTGGTGCGTGTCTCGCTGGTGCATCTGTGACCAAGACAGCAAGGCTTTGTAATGTATCAAGAGCCACAGTATCCAGGGTGATGTCAGCATATCACCAAGAAGGACGAACCACATCCAACAGGAGTAACTGTGGACGCAAGAGGAAGCTGTCTGTAAGGGATGTCCGGGTCCTAACCCGGATCATATCCACAAAACCACAGCTGCCCAACTCACTGCAGAATTAAATGTGCCCCTCAACTCTCCTGTTTCCACCATAAGTGTTCTCTGATGAGTCCACCTTCACTGTCTTTTCCACATCCAGGTGAGTTAGAGTGTGGAGAAGCCCCAAAGATGCGTACCACCCGGACTGTGGTGACAAAAAACAACATGGTTTGGGCTGCAATATCATGGCATTCCCATTACTTGGGCTTGTCACTGCCAAGGACTGCCGAACCATTCTGGAGGACTATGTGCACCCAGTGGTTCAAACATTGTATCCTGAAGGCGGTGCCATGTACCAGGATAATAATGCACCAATACACCCAGCAAGACATGACATGACTAAAACATGAAAGTGAAGTTAAACATCTCCCATGGCCTGCACAGTCACCAGAACTAAATATTATTGAGCCACTTTGGGGTGCTTTGAAGGAAGTGAGTCAGGAAACGTTTTCCTCCACCAGCAACACGTAGTGACCTCGCCACTAAGAAAAATGGCTCAAAATCTCTCTGGCCACTGTGCAGGACTTGTATCTGTCATTCTCAGGACGAATTGATACTGTATTGGTCGCAAAAAGGGGACCCTACACCATACCAATGAATTATCGTGGTCTAGAACCAGGTGTTTTAGTTTCATTGTCCAAACCCAGTACATTTTCAATATCTCGTTAAAATGGCAGCTGGAAGTGGCCAGGAGTTGATGTGTTGGAAGCAGAAAAAATGGGCAAGCATAAGGATTTGACTGACTTTGACAAGAAACAAATTGTCAGGACATACTGTATCTAAAGTGAGCCAAGGAAGGAAAACCGGTGAACTTGTAACGGGGTCATGGACAGCCAAAGCTCACTGATGCACATGGAGAGTGAAGGCTGGCCTGGATAATCCACTCCAATAGAAGCGCAAGTGTGGAAAAAATTGATGTAATGCTGGTTGTGATAAAAAGATGTCAGGACACACAGTGCATCACTGTTATGGTGGCAAAAGTGGAAACCTACTCAGTATCAGACAGGAGGTTATAGTGCTATGGCTGGTTAGTGTATGTGTGTGTATATATACTTGTCAAGTGATAAATGCATGGCCTAACAATGTTTTTTAAATATGCATTTATATCTGTATTCTGAATTTTACAAAGGGAGAATGTGGAAATCAGTCCAATCGTACAAACACAATTGACCTGAAATGCACCCATGCTGAAGTAATAAATAATGCTGATACAGTGGCGTGAGAACCGGCGATCAATTCTGAGCTTGGGTTAATGTCTATTAGGAGTTTCAGGTTTCTCTAAAGTTCCCCAAGTGTAAATGAGTGTGTGTGGGATGTGTTGATGAACTGCTTTGAACCAGACAAGGACGTAGCAGTTACCGTACATTAAGCACATAATGAATTTTTTTTTTTTTTTTTTTAGAAAAGGAAAAAATAAACTAGTGGTGTGGTTGCATGGTACATGAGGTAGTGTTGCCATCATACAGCTTCAGGGTTCTCATAGATTCTGAGTTCAATCTTTTAGTTTTTACTCATGGGTTTCCTCTGGGTTCTTCAGTTTCCTCCCACCACTGAAAACATCTTACTAAGTGGTTTTCTTGAGATGAGTTCCCCTGAGTGAGAATGTGTGTGTGAATGCCAGTTCTTACCATTGCCCTGATTTGGTAAGATCCTTGACTTTGACAATGACTTATTTGCATAATGTGACACATACCAGTAGCTCACACACACATAGCAAGACACATCGTTAGCACCTCAATTAGTTGAACCGAAGGGGAACTACAGACAGGTTTTCAGTTGTTTTAATAGTGTCTTATTTTTAATCATGACTGGTATGATTTTTTTTTTTTTACACAATATGCACTACCATACCAAAAAAAGGCACACACTCTTATATTACGTACAGTATAGAGTCCTGGAGTCCTATGCCTGTGCCCTCAGGGAAGGAAACCTGGTCATTCAGTACATTCAGGTCGTCAGCAGACTTCATTTTAGTATTTTATGAGTCTCCTGCCTTGCTTCT
Organism: Clarias gariepinus; assembly: GCF_024256425.1. Lineage (NCBI taxonomy): Eukaryota > Metazoa > Chordata > Actinopteri > Siluriformes > Clariidae > Clarias > Clarias gariepinus. Next base: position 13,963,499 of record NC_071127.1, on the reverse strand, counting down.
TTTTAAAGTTGAACGTTTGTTGTTAAACTTTGATTTAACACTAACATGTGGCTTATGCATAAAGTGTGTTAAGTGCATAGACTAAAGAAATAGATTCTTAAGCAGACAAAAGACAATGTCTGAAATGTTAACGTGGTCAGACAAGGTAGTAATAACGGTAGGAAAGGTTTTCACCAGTAAAGGATCTAGATGCATGACTAGAGGAAATCCCAAGACATTTAATAAAATGCTCCAGATGTCAATGCTCCAGATGAAATGATTTCTGATGTCATATTTATTCTCTTCATTGTAATGGGAGCGCAAACTATCGGTTCAAAATATGCTCTTTAATAGTGGTCTGTTCACTGTTTTATTGTAGCATGGTTAATTCTATGACTTTTTGATCAACATTTATAAAATCCCAGCAAAGCATGCACGATACTCAAATTATACAATGCAATGAAGTGTCTCACGCAGGTCCAGGTTTGTTTTTTTTCTATTTATTTATAAAGCCAATCCCAACAATAAATTACACATTTACAGCCTCTTGTAAATCTCAAATCTCATAAAAATACTGTACAACACCAAAAAAAAAAGTTAGTTTGGAAAAAAAAAAAAATGTTTTGTTACATTTCATGTTGATGTCAAGCAAACAGTTAGACGAGATGTGTTCCGTGTGACTGTGTGAGCAGGACACAGCGCCTTTCCCATGTACATCAATCAGCTGATCTGTTTTTGTATTCCCGTATATATACACACACACTAGTATATACGGACTCTAAGAACGTGTATTATATTGCGTCTAGGCCTGCTTTTACTTTACCCCTTTCATTTTCTGGCCATTTAGTCTCATTTCTACATGGTAGAGGACGTTCATGAACAAATAGCAACATAGCTGGAGTCAACTTTTGCCTTATGCACAGCATCGACGGTGCTTTCCTGATATTACAGTGCTTTTTTATTTTGGCATAATATGGATGACGCATTGAGCCAGTGTCTCACACTGTTAGCACCTAAAGTTGTATTTAAAAAAGGCAGTTTTATTGAATGGATAAATGTACACGAAATGGTTGTAATCTGGGATATTAGACTTAACCTTGGTAGTGACACGAGTCGCTTTTAGATCAGGGGTGTCAAACATTCAACCCATAAGCTGGGAACAGCTCACTAGGAATGCAAATAAGTAATGAAAAAATAATCAAAGTAAATCAACTGAAACATTAGGTGATTGAGTCTATTATTACACTTTAAAAGCAGAACAAGTCAGTGCTATGAATTTGCCAAAAAAAAAAAAAAAAATGTTAATTTTTTTTTTGAAAGCAAGAAAAAAAGATTCCAATGAAACCAATTTTTTTTTTTCTTGGTTTGCAAATTCCCCTTTGCCCCGAAGATTTTGGAAAATTGGTCCCAAAGTCTGGATCTGTAGCCACTTCTTTGTATTCGTCTTATTTTAGACCCAAGATGTCTTCAAAATAAACAGAATATTAAAAAAGAACCACAGAACTGTGCAAACTTCTTTATGTTTTGCTTCCAAAGACGCAGACCATCTTGTATTTTCAATGCAGTCCTGAGGAATAGTTCTCCAGGCTTTATGAAGGTCTGTTTTGTCTCTCGTTTTTTTTAATCCAGTTCCTGTACCTGAGCAGTATCAGAGGAATGGGTTTTGTTTGTTACGCATAAAAAAAAAGGCATAAATCAGTGAAAAACAGGTGCAGATGACATTGATGCAAATACTGCTCATACTGAACGTTGAGTGGTTGGAACAGACGAGAGAGGAAATGAGGCTGCTGCTACTAAAGTTGTTACTTAAACAATTTTTTTTTTATACTGTATCTATGGGCACTTTGCAGCCCGTCACAGTAAAACATTTGTTCATGTTTCTTTAATTTAATCTACATCGTTTAATTTAATATGAAGAAATGATGCATGGCTCAGACTTTTGCACAGAACTGCAGATCTAGCATTAAGTTCTGATTAAGGAATGCATTTAAGGTTCTTGTTTAAATTTTTATACATATATATATTTTTTTATAAATACTTGACTAAACATATTCTGTCCTGTTACTTGAAAAGAGTTTGACACCCCTGCTTTAAATGCTATAGAGGTAGCTGATTGGTGATCCCTGCGTTCCCTGTGTAAGATTTGTTTATTTTTGTTTTGTTTGTTTTTAATGAAAAGACCAAACTTTACCTGCTCACATAGCATAAGCACATACAGAGGCTGTAACCAAATCATTACACATATTTCACGACAAATCAAAAAATAAAAACAAATAAAATTAAAAGATCCTACAGCATAAACTTGACAGATTTACACATTCAGTACTGGTCATTCATCATTCATTAAAAACACCACAGTTTAGAGTCTGGATCTTCTTGAATCTGGGTGTGCTGTAAATGTACAGTATCTACAAGTGCAAAAAAAGAAACTGAAGATGCAAACAAATGATTGCAATAAAGAAATCACTTCCGCTTAAGGCGAGAGTCCAGAGAGTGAGAGGAATAAAGGAAAATCATTCGACCTGTTAGCCGGCAAAGTGAACAAATATTCATTTCCAAATATATTCCCAACCGAGTAATTTGATTGGACAAAAGGAATGTCATGAGTAATGATACAGAGCATAACAGCACTGGGACATTTGTCTATATAAATATATCCCTCCAACTCACAGGTGGTCTAATAATCAGTAATCGCTGGTCACCAACATAACGCTACATTGTAACGAATTACGCTGAAAAGACCAGTTGCAGAACTATTTGCGTTGCCAGAGCAAAAAATAACCTGTTGTATAAAAGCAATATCACACTCGCGGTCGTGCTGTTGTACCATATATCGGCATGCAGGCCTACGACTGCATCACAGCTGCCAGAACTAGAGCCGAGGGGGGGAAAATTATTGATTTAGCCAAGTATTGTGATTCCTTCGTGTGCCGATTTATGTACCACCACATGGACTACAAAAAATACATTTCAATTTATAAATGTTGGATGTTTGGTGGTGCACTTTAAACCATTCACACGTTAGTTTGAAGTTTAGAATTGTAACAAAATCTGACAAAAGGTATTGAATTGGGATATTCTGCAAAGAAATAAAAAAGCGAAAATTATTAATAGAATTTTCCCCCCCAATTTACTAGTGTCCAATTCCTCCCCGTCACGAGGGGGCTCCCACGTTAAAGCTACTCCTACCTCTTAGTCGGGAGGGCCGACTCGGAGAACAGCGCTATCCGCTCACAGACTGTAGAGCCGTGATTAATGTGGGAGCACTAAGTACCTCTCATCCCTCCCCTCTGCGAGAGCTCAGCCAATCAGCTTTCTCTAGACCTCCAGCTGCGAGAGGTTACAGCATCACCCAGGGCTCGAACTCGCGATCTCTGGATGATAAGGTGAGCACTTTACCACTGTGCCAGTTGGAGGCCTAATTATTAATAGAATTGCTATACAGATCAAGATAATATACAGATCTAGGTATAATGATATCGTATCGGATTCTCCCTGGTGATGCAGTACAACAGAGCTCCCGGTCATGTGATATTGCTTAAATAAAAAAAGACAACTGTTATAAGCGATGAAAGATTTTTGTTGAAATATCTGATTCGACCAACACCTTGGACTTTGTGCACTAAAGATCCCAACAATCCATAAAAACAAAATCCTCATTCTATTAATTTAGGAGAAGAAACACCTATAAGGTGACCACCAAAAATACAGGTTGTAAAACATTTTAAACACGCCCTATGACCTGCTAGTTAACACTCTTAGAGGTTGATGGTGGATTCATTAATAGTTTCATTGACAACTATTATAATGAAAGCGTTTACAGGGGCTGACAGACCAATTAGTAGTCAATAAGATAATTAATAATACTGATAAATTATAAGGGTAAAAGTAAAAAAATGTCTGTTTAAATGTACAGCTCAAATTAATTATTTTTTTAACAAAAACAAGGCCATTGCTGTCGTAAAACAAACAATAAAGAATGTGCTTAGAGAGGCAACAGGATTTTTTTTTTTAATAAGGCATTAGTCTGGTCAATGAAAAAGGCAAATTAGGCTGCGTTCATTTTATAAGCTCCATTGCACGATTCGGGTTTTTTCTCAGATCTTGAAAGTGATCCGTTCTTTTCGTTTGCTTTTAAAGTTTTTGTTTGCGTTTTGTTTAAATCCAGTCCTAAAAATATATACTGGCATCCATTATTGAAATGTTGCTGTAACGACAACCATATACCTGTGCAACATTAAATTCAAGTCAATGATTAAAATTCATTAATCAGAAATCCAATATGATAGGATGATTTTTTTTTTACGCTTTAAGTATGACCAAATACACGAAACGTATCCGATTTTATCTTAAACCACATTTTACATGAAAGTGGCCTAAAAACGTGATTTAACAAAATCCGTCTCACTTTAAACCTGTGAGGTAAACGCTGCAGCCTCAGTCAGCTTTCCGCTGATCCATATCCACTGGTTCCACTTTTGGGATGGGATTTCTGCAAAATAAATTCTTAAAGCAAATGATCTAAGGACTAAATGTTTGCTGGTTTTAATAGAAGTACACCACTATAGAGGGTACCCTGAACATCTGCTCCAAAACAGCATTAAATATTAACACTTAAACTGCGAAACTTTGCAGCGGGGAGACAGACAAATGCTGCGCTGAGGTCTTGTGTGGGACTTGAATGGGGTTTTCAATCCATTTTCAAAGCCGTTTTAATTTGTCACGACAATTTAGCAGGCTTAGTGTTCGCCTGACGAGAGGGGATTATAGCAAAGGGATGAAGAGGGAAAAAAAGAGCTTGAGGTTGTGCTCTCAGGGGCATTCAGGGTTTTAGACATGTATCCCACGCGCTGTAGGAATACGAGAGCGTGTGCGCTGGTGTTAACCGACGGTCACGCTGAAGTCAGCGAGATTGCCGTTGAGTTCACTTTCATCCAAAAGGAACACGTGAGGAGGCGGATCTCTCCCAAAAACAACAAAAAAAAAAAAGTGCTGGCTGTCGCGTATGAACGTCAGTTGAATCCAGCTGAACAGCAGCATTTCTGTCTTAGAATTTCAAGTACAACGCAAAGCAGCCAACATTCTCGACGAATATAATCATTCTTTGTTCGCTTTTTTTTTCCCCTATTCGTTGAATAAAGAGATTGATGCATCACAGACATCTGAAATTTTTTTTTTTTTTAAATGCAGAAAGGAGTGACGGGGGAACTAATCTGTCCATTTTTGACTCAACAAGCTTTAGGAACTAAAAGGTTAAATAAATAACTAACCCCTATTCTGGTGTTTTGTTTAGTTTTTTAGTTTATATCATGATACACATTCGGATAAATCTGGTAACACTTGTATGCCTAAAAAATCTTTTTAATTTTTGAAGATGAAGTACAAACTGTATAATCCTGAGAAAGTTCTACAGTCGAGATATTGATCTGGGTTTGGGGTTTGAACGTGAAGGAGTCTGGATGTTCGGGGTTCGTGTTGCATCAGAGTCTACGTTAGCACCAAGAGGCGAGGAAGGTAAAGACTCTGCTGAACTTAATTCAGGCTGTCAAAATGGACGAAATCAATGTTCCTTACAAAAGCTGGAAGCACCAGGGGGAAAACCTGTCGTCGGTTTGTTTTGCAAAGCAGCGTGCGATACGGCCAATTAAACCGCTGTGCTCTGTAAGGGTGCCAGTGTGATTAGCTCGAGGTCGACTAGTCGGGTTTGTGTGTAAGCTTCGTCCAGAAAAAATAAATTTAACAAGAAACAGGATAAAGCAGCTGCATTCTTTAGACACGCAGTGCGCCTTAAAGCTAGACACATAGTCACACCCTTGTACAGAGTTACCATAGAAATAATCTACATAGTGGTATTTTTCATTGACCATACGAGTATGGTATCAAGTCGTGTATGGACAAAACCTTGTAGTATTGTCTACTTGTGTGGACATGGGGGACAAAAAGAAAAGAAAAATATGCATATATTCGTTTGGTTGGAGAAAGAAAAGGTTTTTTTGTTTTTTTCTATCAACAATCCCAGTATACCTCATAAATACATTGCTCACTTGTGCTTGTGAACAAAGAAAAACAAAAATATTAACACCCGCATGTTCGTGTTCATTTTTGCTTGGTTAAATGAAAAATGTTAGGGGAAAAAAAAAAAAAAAAAATCAGGTTCTATTCACATTTTTTTTAAAGCACACACACGCGTCCTCTTCACGTGTCCCAGTCAAGCTCCCTGGAGGCGATACGGACCAACCTGAGCTCGAGCTCGAAGGCATCAGGGCGCTGCCGTGGGTCGGCTGCTAACATCTCCCTGATCAGCCGCTTCATTCCGGCGCTCATGCTTTTCATCCGGGCCGGGATCAGGAGCTCCATGTTCGGGTTCTCGAGCAGCGCCTCTCCGAGCGGTACGATGACCTCGCCGTGACGCACGTAGCTGCCCAGCAGCTCGCGCTGTGTGCCCGCCTCAACAAACGTCAGGCGCTCTACCATCGCCCAGATGATCACGCCCAGCGCAAAGATGTCCGCCTTGGCGGTGTAGCAGCCCTCGCGTGCTTCGGGCGCCATGTAGAAGTCGGTGCCGCACGCTGTGGACAGGAAGCAGCGTTCGACGCTCACCGGCTCGTCTGGGTCCAAGCCTGTTGCTGAGCAAACCTTCAAATAACGACATGGATAGAATTCAATCTTAGGGTGCGTCAGGATCTTATTAAAATACAGCTAAAAATATATACTGTATATTAATTATTCAAATATCAGGAGTATTTCAGACAAAACCATTAACATTTCCTGACTGGTGCACCACTGCTTCTTTACATTAATCAGAACTTTAACTTCCATAAATAACTTCTTACCACCTGTTACAAGACATTCCCTTCCTACCTTGCTCAGGCCGAAGTCGGCCACCTTAAGCGTCGGTTCTGCGTGACCCTGTGAGATCAAGATGTTGTCAGGTTTCAGGTCGCGGTGGATGATGCGGTTGCGATGCAGGAAGGCCAGCGCGCTACCCAGCTGCAGCATGAAACTGGCGTTAGTGCGCCGGCTCGGTTTGCGCGAGAGTAGGTACGCGTTCAGGTCGCCACCGTCGCAGAAATCCGTCACAAACCACAGGTAGCGGGAACGGCGTCCGTCGAATGCCAGCTCACCCTTCAGGGACGTTTCCACCAGCTGAGAAAACAAATGAGCAATAAAACTTCAGAAAGTGAAGGTGCTTGCGCTTCTAATAAATCCTGGTTACAGCTTCAAAATCACCGCTTGCTGTGGCACCGACTGCGTGATTACAGGCATGTCTTCTTTTGAAGGCTGTTAAAAAGCAGTTGAATAATAAACAAAAATAAAACAACAAAGGGACATTAAACTATAAATGTATACAAAAATGTCTGAATCACAGACTGAGTCGTGAAACTTCTCCAGGAAGAAACAGGACATAATATATATATATGTATTATTCTAATCAACTAGTCTATACAACAATGTATTTTATACTTTTTCAAGGAGCGTTCAAGTCAAACCGGGACTTATGCTGGTGCCAAATGACAAAACACAGTTATGTGAGTAAAAACTCCCTTTATCAGTGGTGCTTGCGAAGCGAAGCACTACTATTATTATCATTTCACAGGCTTATTATTTTTCCCTTTTTTCCCCCTTCTTCCGTACAAAAGTTTGGCGCGCAACTAGTCCTGCAACATTTGACGTAGACCCATGAACAAGGTGTCCGCATGGGCTTATTCAGGAATGGGGTGTTCTGACTTCAGTGATGAGCCCTGTAGCACAGAGCAAGAATTTCATAGAAATCTCAAATTTACCACATTTGAAGAGGCTTGATAGCTGTACCCCTGGGACGCAAGAGGTGCCCAAATTTGCCCCATTGAGGTACTCCCCATTGAAACAGGAAGTGCTCACAGTTGCATTCACTGCTATGGTAACTTGCATAGAAGCTTTGAAACTGAACCTAACCCTGGATCCCATTGTCAGAGATATTGGGGGCTCGAGGCAAGCACCACTGAAGTTTTCTGAAGAAAATGTACCTCTCTAGTTTCTCTCTATAATCTCCTGCTACAATAATGCACCACACTAGTGCTTAGATACCATCAAGGTATCCCTGTAATGTGCAAGAGGTGTTGGTGAATGACTGTGTACAGTTCCTACAGACAGAAGCATCTTTTCTGCAAATTAAAGACAAGCTTAGCCATCTATTTTCAAGAATCGGGCGTTCTAATCGCCGAATGTTCACGGAAACGACTGTAGTGTGCTCCGAGCCACCTCGGCCACGGATGTATGGGCTTCTTTAAAACATTTGCATAATTTAAATGTTTTATTGCGGCTAAGCTTCTGATCATTGTGCTGTGCTTGAAGTCTTCTGTAAATGTCAGTCGGTTTTAACGCCTTCACTCAGGAGAAACGTCATCACAAGTCCTGGTTTGACTTGTCTTAACTGACAGTGTAGATAAAACAAAATGTAATAAAAATAGCTGTAGTCGATAGTCGAAAGTAATACTGCTACCGCATAAAATTTCACACTCACTGTCGAGTGTATCGGCTCACGAATTTCATTACTTGAGAAGTAACTTGTGTGCAAATGGACCATAAAGTGTGCTGATCAACACTGAGAACAGAATCCAATCCACCACACCATTATAGACAATTCTGTCTCGTTAATGTTTACTGGTTGTGGGCTGACAAGGAAAAGAGAGAACTTTTTTTTTTTTTTTTTTTTTTAAAGAGCATAAATATTACTTGGTTCTGGGAAAGTAGCCAAAGTGAGCGACTTAACGAGGAGTTAGACAATAGTTTAGCTGTCACCGAGAGACTATAATCGTCCACCGGCGGCCTCTCGGGTACGTTCAGCATAAGGTCTTTCAGAAAGTGCGAGGGAAAGGAAGATAAGTGCGCACAATGCTGCACATCGCAAGAATTCATTTATACAAAATGCTGCCTTCTCAGAGCGGAAAGCATCCAGTGATGCTCGAGCTTGCTTAAATGTGCACGCTACATTACCGTGTTAGAAACTTTCAAAAGCTCTCAGCTAGTGATGCATGTTGTAACGCATGCACGCTTAAACCTGCAGCAAGGCACGCTTCGTGGTAGAAATCATACCGTGAGAAGAGCCATCGAGAGTGTCGCACGGTTTGCAGCTTCCATTTTTCCCGAAAATTTACCAATCGAGATGCATATCAGCAGTGCTGTTTATTAATCTGAACCAAAGAATGTGCTGAACCACTAGAGTCTGCTGGTACGTCTCACCACATCCTGCCACATCGAAAGTCTCTCGGGGCTGCTTTTGAGGCAATCGAAGAAACGTGTCTCTCTCTCTCTATGTTAAAGGTGTTCTATTTTTGCTGAGTCATGCAAACTAAAAACATTTAAGAATTCCTGGATTATTAAGGTGGTTCTATTTTTGCTGAGTCATGCAAACTAAAACTAAAAAACATTTAAGAATTCCTGGATTATTAAGGTGGTTCTATTTTTGCTGAGTCATGCAAACTAAAACTAAAAAACATTTAAGAATTTCTGGATTATTAATGTGGTTCTATTTTGCTGAGTCATGCAAACTAAAACAAAAAAAAAACATTTTAAAATTCCTGGATTATTAAGGTGGTTCTATTTTTGCTGAGTCATGCAAACTAAAACTAAAAAACATTTAAGAATTTCTGGATTATTAATGTGGTTCTATTTTGCTGAGTCATGCAAACTAAAACACATTTAAGAATTCCTGGATTATTTTTAGACAGCTGCCAGGCCCTAATCAGGATGTTGCTTTTTTTTTTTTTTAATCCAGACTTGTCCAAATAGCTTAAATGTTTGGGCCTCACATGCCCAAGAACACTGGGAAAATGAGATGAACTTAACAGTACATACATAGCTGCTACAGCAAGAGTGTGTTTCCAAGCTTTCATGCATGGGAGGATTTGTCCTGAGCATGAGAAAGTCTCTTATGTATGAAAAAAAAATAATAATAAAATGCTGATATTTAAAAAATTAATTAGCTTTGTTAGTTAGATCAGTTATAACCAATAGGTTTAATTATAAATCAAACCCAGACAAACTTCTTCCCAAACACATAAATTAGCCCCCTTTCTTCTTTGCGTTTTTACTTGTTACATCAAGTGTTTGAAACGTCAAATATATCAAAATGTGCGGAAGTGTTAGCCAATGTTTTTCTCTCTGAACTGCCTCCAGTTTCCTGTGTTTGGTGCCACGCAACAGTGCAAAATGCCCTTCTGTTCTCCTCAGCCAGCAGCAGCTGCAGACAAGATGTGATGTCAATCCACTGCTTTCTCTTCTGCATGCACTCAGGATGTACAGCACAGGATGTGTTGTTCCGGTGCAGATCCGGTATCAGGCCAGTTTCACCATGTCTCTCACAGTCTCTGACGACCTGGCTGACGAGCAACGTGCAGCAGGTTACGAAGATGAAATGGGTTATGGTTGGCCTAACCCTTACCCAGTCTGGCCTTGACTCAACCTTTCCATAGTCAACCTTTTGGGACAAAACTGGTACGGGAGCCCATCGTCAAACATCGGTGCCTGATCTCACTTATGCTCTTGTAGCTAAATGAACACATCCCCACAGCCACGCTAATCTCCGATTAGATTTTATATAGATTTAGTATGTTATATAATTATTATTAGTAGAGAAAAGGGAGATCAACTCTGGAACGGGACTTTATGACGAAGTAGTTATATCACTATATCACACAGTAGTCATAGTTTTGGCCACATCTATGAAATATTGGTTATAACTTTTCAGTGACTGTATAAATGAGGTACTAGTTCCAACGAGCAACGTTCCAAGGGAGAAAATGCAGAGCTTTGTCATAGCTACAAGTTCTTATTTTATAAACAGAACACGTTTATGTTCAACAATGGAGGCACAAGAGAGTAACCCATCCAAGCCAATAAACGTAATGTGTAAAGCAACAAATGATAAAAATTAATCACAAACAGTAAATTGTTAAGCCTGACTGATTTGACATTCCATCATAAAAAAGATGATTTTGCATGAACAACTTTTCTTTCGCCATTGTTATAATTTATGAATTATGACGCTAAGGACGACACGTTGGATACGCTCTGGTTAAAAAAATATATTCAAGTCCTATGGCTTAGTTTTACTAGTTCTGATTTTCATGAATGTTATAAACATAATGTAAAGATATAATTTAAAATATTTAATACAAATTTCAAGCTCAATTACCAAAATTAACATTTTAAATATTTTTTTTTCTTAAACATGTTAATGCCTGTATTTGCGTTACTGTCTTCGTTGCTACTGGTTGCCTGGAATTTTCTTCAGAATCAATAAAATATCTATCCATCCATTACTAGCCACCTGCAGTACCATCAAAGCCCACCAGGGGAGCCCTCATATAGTGAAACACTGCATTTTTAGACGTAGTCATATGGTCATAGCATACGTGAAACACATGAGGTAATTTCCAAAATCTTAATGCACAGCTCTAAGAAATCATTTAAACATTTATTTTTATATATTTATTATAAACTAGTTGTTCCTACAGCTTTGTTCGCATAGATTTTAATTGCACACTCATAAGCGCATGTAAAAAAATAATAATAAAAAATGTCCAACGCCATAAGTTGAATTTTGGAATGGACTAAAATTTTTACACATTACCATGAAGTGCGTGGAATAAAGGTGTGAGATCTCGTTTTTTAAGAATTTTTTTTAATTTATTTTAAATTGTACAGGGCCATCTGTTGAATTTTGAGATGATCTAATGATTTTTTTACACCTGTGAAAACTCCATAAAAATTTGTTCAGTAGTTTTTATGTGATGGATGCACAAACAAACAGAGACAAACATTCCAAACACCATCTTGACATGTTCTGTTACTCATCTCATGTACCCCCAAATAATTTAAAAAAATATATCTTTAATGTACAAAGATGCCAACTTTTTTTATATATGCCAATAGTTTTATTATATGTACAGATTGTGCTAGGGATGCCAAAACAAAAATAAGTGGTCTATTCACTGTGATTGCCCTGTCTTTAGTTAACGCTAAATACCACAATTAGATCCGCTATTAATGTCATTATTATCTCAAGTGGTCTAATCACAGATGCGTAGCTGAGACAGGCATGGACATCTGGACTTTACATAAACCCTAAAGTGTCTCTTTAGCGACCTCTTGCATCAGGGTTTCCATTACGAGCAAGTATAAAAAAAATTTTTGGGTCCTGCACATTTAAGCCGTGTGAGTCCTGGAAAGTGCACTTTGAACAAAGGCCTAAATCAGTCATTAAATAAATGTAAGGAACAATCATGCACCTACCTCGAGGTAAGAAGAGGAGCCAAGGCCGTGGTTGATCCTCTGAGCCAACCCGCCTCTCTGGAGCACGCACTCCTTCAGGTGGATGACATTAGGGTGCTGGCTTTGGATGCTGCTGAGAGCCCAGAACTCGCGCAGAGCTAGCTCGACGTTCTCCGGTGAGTGGCAGCGGATTTTCTTGACGGCGACGCGAGCTCCCGTCCGCTGAACCATAGCCTCGTACACCACACCATAGCTGCCTCGACCCACCTCTTGAATCAGCTCGTACTTGGCTTGGCTGCTCACCATCCTCTTCCTCAGCTGTGGAAAGAGAGAGAGGAAAAGAGAGAGAAAAATAAACAAAAGGCGAGATTAAAGTTTAAATGATAACGTGATAACTACCAAACTAAGTAAAAAAAACTTGAGGCAAGTTAAACAAACAACCCAGCACCGCTCTCTTATTCAGCTGCCTTTTTTTCCTGTTGTTGTGTCCATGTATTTAAACACCACCTGCAGCAGTGAAAAACAAAAACTTCCAGCAGTTCTGTGGGCAAACAACTAAAAAAAAAAATACTCTTAACTTTTTTTGTTCAACTTAATGTAGCCTAAATTTCTGCTGCTGTAGCGCATCCATCTCAATGACATTTCTGCTCAGCACGTTTGTAAAGAGTGATTGTACAAGTTGTTATATTCTTTCTAGCAGATCAGGGACCGATTTCATTATTTTCCATTGATCAACTACTCAAAAAAAAGCAGCTTGCTGAACATTAGCTGTATAAGCTCTAGAGACTGAGAGTGTGTGTGTGTGTGTGTGAGAGAGAGAGAGAGAGAGAGAGAGAGAGAGAGAGAGTGAAAATCCCAAATGATCATTCATTCATCGTTTATACAGTTTAACCTGTGTACAGGGTCATGAGGGACCTAGGGCATGAGGCGGAGTATGTCCTGGATAGGGTGGCAATCCATTGAACGCACACTATGGGCAAATTGTGTGAAGAAATAATTAAGCTAATCTACATCTGGAGAAAACAGGATTTACCCAGAGGAAACCCACCAAGTACAGGGAGAGTCGAGAAAGGAGAGCTGGAAATCAAACCTTGACCCTGTAGGTGCGAGGCCATATAGGGTGCTTCCAAATGCTCAGCAGATCCAAAATACACAAAACTTAGGCTGTTTGGTGCTAACATCCAAACCACATCTGAAGTAACAGAAGCAACTTTTTCTCCATTCTTATTTTTAGGGTAAATATTGAAAAACTGAAGACCTGCATTAATGATCCTAATGTTCCTAATAAAATGGACAATGAATTTCATAATTTCTCGAACATTCCCGCATCATTTAATGCAATTAATCTGAAATAATATTTAAATTTTACTCGTAATATAACTGAAAATGTTTAAACAGGAAACAAGAAGAACATGAAGTAGCACATCATCCGCCTCGTCTTTCAGCTTTCGATGAACGTACCAAAGACTTGTGACAAATGATTCCAAAGTCTGAAAATCCTCAAGCATGAAAATGACCTTCAAAGCCTTACTCAGACAGATACGTTCATCTTACATCACATCTTCCACAACATCAAAGACTTATTCTGTTATTCAGGTATACCCAGTCATGTGACCAGGGTTCATTATAATACTTAAGGAAGAAACATGGTGAGTTGAAAAGACAGAAACATGTAACAGTTGGTGTAAATACAAAGCATGAAGTGACCCTAAACACTTTTAGAAAATTCATATAAAAGAGTTAGAAAATAGAGATCATTTGATTTTGCATAAATTACTCACTTTCTGACTCTCTCATTCTCTATACCGCGTATCCTGTTCAGGGTCGCGGGAAGTCTGGAGCCTATTCCAGGGGACTCGGAGTGCAATTCAGGGTACACCCTGGACAGGGTGCCAATCCATCACAGGGCACGTAATCACTTACAATCCTACACAAACACACTCATTCACACACACTACAAGCAATTTGGAAATGGGATGGAGATCACCAGGGATCATCGGATAGTGTGTGCCGGGAGCAGCCGAAAGACCAAAATATACTGGCACCTACCATATTTTACCTTTAATCTGGGAGGGGGAAAAAATCTAACACAAAAAAAATCTGCTCCATGTCGGTCGCTTTGATATGCAAATAATCACGCAAATAAGGGAACGTCATGACGTCACTCGGTGTTCACGAGTTCTGAGCGTCACCTACCTTTCCCCTGAAAAGAGTTAGGAAACACTGCTCGTGCACAAAATCGTGCTCTGGGAGGAGTTTAAGCCCGACATCTCCATAGCAATGCGATAAAACAACACGAGAGCAGCGTTAAACAGTGTGCACTAAAGCTAGGCCGAGCTAAACAATGTGTTAGTGCTGTACATTTTAAACAAAAACGACCCACTATGGTGTCATTCTTTGGTCATATCAGGAACTCACGTGAACATTATAAGATAAGAAAAAATCATGTCTAACCTTGTGATCATTATTAGCTTATACACCATGTTAGCTAGCTGACTGGCTGATTAGCTAATAATAATTAGCCTTTAGCCACCGTAGAAGCACCAGGGAAGGTTATTCTGGCTATCAGTAGGTCTGGCTGTTTCTTTCCCATACGTTTATTCTCCTGAGATAACAAAGTCATGAATGTTATTGTTGTCCAGCTGAGTGTTCCTTATCACAACAAACAACAGGCTAAACAATGCTAACTAAAGCTGACAACTAATGTCAACGTCCTGCCCACAAACACCTGCACACCGAGACAAAGAGTCCCGCGGCCTGCCGAAATTCAACAAACAATAGACAGGAATAATTTACCTTTTGTCAGGTTTATCCGAAATTCACGTGTTTCCTTTCCTGGCTGTTTTTAGCAGCCATTATACAAGCACGCGCGCGCACACACACGCGCGCGAACAGAAGCGCTTCCCGTCCGCGCGAGCGTGTTGCCCAGGGCGAGCTTCCCCCCTATCCGCCTTCACGCGCGCGCACGCGCTCTCTTTCTCTCTCTCTCGCTAGCTCGCTCGCTCACGCTCACACACACAATCTGACGTGATTTCACTTCAATGTGAGAAACACCGCCCCCTATCTCCAAAACTGCTAAACTGAGCTTTACTCAGATGAATTTCACAAAAATAATAATTTACCACTGTGCCACTGTATTTCTCACTGTCGTCTTGCACCTCCATGGTCGAAGGTTCAATTCCTGCCTTGGAGTCTGTGTGTGTGGAGTTGTGCATGTTCTCCCTGTGCTTTCCTCCCATAGTGTATGTGTGTGTGTGTGCCCTGCGATTGGTACCCTGACTCCTCCTGGGAAATACTTACGTATGCCTATGCAAATTTCAATTATTAAGGGGAAATGTAAAAAAATAAACAAAAAAACAACAATTATTTTAAAAAGTGCATGGTAAAACTGGCACATTCTATACTATGTACCCCTCATGAGCCTGTACATAGAATAAAACGGTATGGACAATGATACAACATTAGCGGCACCTCAGCATATAAACTAGCATTGCTGTACAAAGCATTTTCATGGCAAGCGTTCCATTATGTTGGTAATATTTTTGGGTGGTGGAATGAATTATCTGCATTTACAATATTTCTTAAGGGAAAGTTTATATTGCAGTACAAATTTTGACCTAAAGAATTCGCATCGAGAACAAATTCAATTTATATGATGACCTTTTGCTGTAATCTGAACTGCAGTGATCTAAGGTGCTGAGGAACTTCTACACCTGCTCCTGAGAAGAAGCATTACAGCCTGATTTTGTGGTACAGCACTGTGACGACGGGCTAAAGCCCAGTGCACATTATAGGACATCTTCTCGCTCATCTTGGGGGAAGTACAAATGGAACTCAAACAGAACCTTGGACAGCACCAAGTTACAAAAAGGGGTGGGGCACTGCGACTCACTGGCATCAGCAAGAACGAATCATACACCGTCCAACTGTCGACTGCTCCCTATAAAAAGACCGCGACGCCGCATACCGGTAAGTGAAAATTATGTACAGGAGACTTATCCGTTTTTCCTCTCCCCACAGACTCGGATTATGAGGGACCGCACGCACAGCTTACGGGAAAGTCCACCGCGCCCCTGCAGCTCTGCTTTCCCGGCACAACAAGCGCCCATCCGGACCGGCCCATCAGAGTACAGCAGCTCAACAGGACCCAAGTTACATTTTAATAGTGACTCACATTGACCGTCCCCATCTTCCTTCTCACAGAGCACGTAATCTACTCACATTCACCTGCTTCCCACACTAAATAATAATAAAATATATCTCTTTGAGTTCACCGCATCTCTGGATCTCTATGTCAGTAATTTCTAAACCCACTCAGAGCTTTGCATTGGAGGAGAATGCGGGCAGGAAATTCAGAACCAGAGGGCAGGCCATGAAACATTACCTGGGACACTTGTTGGGAATGAATATCCAGCAAAAAAATGTGCTACAACTGCTTGCGCAGGGCCTCCAGGCAGCAATGGAGGAGCTGATGCGAATCCAACAAAGTGGAGGACGGGACGTGCCTTTTCCCTACCTCTTCCCTACCTCTGGAGAGGCACAGCGAGTTAACATCACATTTTCTGCAAAAGGTTACAAAGATTGCGAAGTATTAAAGTCAGAAATATTAGCGTGTTGCGAGCTCTCCAGCGCACACACGGCCCTAGAACTTCACCGCTGGACTTATGGAGTACAAATTCCTTCCGGCGCACAGCTTGATCATTTGACCAGGATCGCCACTCGCTGCCTGCAAGAAGTACTCTCAACGAGGGAAGTGACAGAGTGAGTGGCAATGTACAGAATAATGCACGCTCTTCTGAGGGAAGAACAAAACGGTATGTGAGCACCGGTCTCCCTCCATGACATAACAGAAGCTCTGGAATGTGCTCTCGCAACCCTTTCCCTGGGGTCAGAGAAAAAGAAATTGTTAGGCCTTGTTATAGACCTCCACAACGCAACTAAATCGTATTGGTAACTAAACCTAACAGGTTGATATGCATTTGCAATCATTTTCATCAGCTAATTAAAATTCCACAATTTGATGCCTATCCATCACCCCGAGCGGATGATTTTATCGATCTGTTGGGCAAAGCGTGTTTTATCTCCACGCTGGATTCGACCAAAGGCTACTGGCAGGTTGCCCTAACTCTGCAGGCAACTCAGCCTTCCGTATCAAACAGGGACACTGGTAATACTACGTTCTCCCGTTTGGTCTTCACGGAGCCCCAACCACCTTCCAGCGCCTTAAGGACATTGTACTCCGCCAGCACCTTCAGTATGCCGCTCCCTGCCCAAATGACGTTGTGATTCATTCGGCAGCTGGGATGAACATGTGCATCACCTCAAAGAGGTACTACACCAACTGAGAAGGGTCGGCTTAATGGTAAACAAAAAAAAGGCTTCCTGGGGCTGACTGAGACACAGTACCTGGGGTACCGAATAGGCCGTGGATGGTTAAAACCGCAAGAAAATAAAGTGAAGGCCGTACGTAAGTACCCACAGCCAACGTCAAAAAAACAGGTACGTGCCTTTTTAGGGATAGCTTGTTATTACCGAAGATTTTTTTCCTAACTTCTCCTCTTTTGCAGCACCCCTCACAAATCTTCTCAGGAAAGGAAAGCCAGAGAAGGTACAATTGACACAGGAGGCAGAAAGAGTGTTAAACAGTTAAAAACCCACCTCACTAGTTCCCCCGTCCTCCGAAACCCCAACTTTAACCAACCGTTCATAGTGCACACGGATGCATAAGAGTCGGGTTTAAAGGAGTTAAAAAATTTACCAAGCCAGGCGGTACTTTACACTAATTACAGATCATGCTCCTCTCCAATGGCTGGCAAGCGCTGAGGACACGAACCCCCGCATGGTAACCATGCTGGTTTCTTTCGTTACTTCTCAATCCACACAGGGCAAGGGTACAACATGGAAATGCAGACGGACTGTCCAGGTGCCACTTTCTCTTCGCATTGCCAAGGACGAGCTCAAAGCTGAGGGGGGAGGGGTGCTGTGGCGACGAGCTAAAGCCCAGTGCACATTATAGGACATCTTCTCGCTCATCTTGAGGGAAGTACAAAAGTGAACTCAGCACCTTGGACAGCACCAAGTTACAAAAAGGGGCGGGGCACCACGTCTCACTGGCATCAGCGAGGTTGAACCATACACCCTAGCTACTAGTCTACTAAACACTCACACCCCATGTTATCTACCCACATTCACCTGCTTCCCTAAATAATAATAAAACATACCTCTTTAAGTTCACTGCATCTCTGTCTCTCTATGTCCATACTTTCCAAACCTACTAAGAGCTTTACAAGCACCCAAAGAAAGTCGGGAACATACTGAATCACCCGAGTGAGCTAAACAATGGAATATTTTCTCCGAAGCACTTCTGCAACCCACTGAAAATAAATAGAAAATGAAAAATGATTGATTATATGTTGGCACATTGATTTTACTAACTACCTCAGCCTGATGTTGTACAGTTCATTTTACTTCAATCATTATGAATGTTGCTGCCAACTGTCTTTTATACCTCTTGTATCATACACTTTTTATAGCTGTTTTTTTTTCATGTATAATTAAAATTAATTAAAATTAAAGTTTTTTATGCAAACTGTATTTTTTTGTCCCAAGCAGTCATTAAAAGTATTTCACCAACTGTATACAGTTGTGTAAACTGAAATGTAAATTTGAAAAAGGATTGGTTACTAGGTACTAGGTTTCTATAAGAATTAGCTATAAGAATTTTTGTGACTTTTACAAGGGCCAAATTGGAATGGTTAAAAGATTGAGTCAGAGCAACTCCAAAGCTCTTATATTGTCCCAGTCTGCAGCGTCAGGAACTTGAACTGGGAACAGGCTCAAGGGTGGCCAAGGCTCACTGATGCATGTGAGGAGTAAAGGCTGGCCTGTGTAGTCACATCCAATAAAAGAGCTATTCTGGCTTAAATGACAAAAAAAAAAAAAAAAAAAAAGATGGCTTTGATAGAAAGATGTCAGAACACACTGCGCTTTACAGTTTGTTGTGTATGCTGACTGGTCAGGGTCAGGGGTAGCTCAGTGGTTAAGGCATTGGACTACGGTTTGGAAGATCCCAGGTTTAAACCCCACAACCACCAAGTTGCCACTGTTGGGCCCTTAAACCTCAACTGCTCAGATGTATAATGAGATAAAAAAAATGTGGATAAGAGCGTCTGCCAAATGCCTAAATGTAAATGTCAGGGTGCCTATGCTGACATGTAAGCACAGACGATGGAGCAATAGAAAAAGGTGGCTACTCTGATAAATCATGTTTTCTTTTACATCATTTGGACGTCGTTCACCTGGAGAAGAGATGGCACCAGGATGCACTATGGGAAGAAGGCAAGCTGGCAGACACCCATTGTAAACAGTTCAATATTGGTTTAAGGTACACAAAAACAAGTCTTGATTTGGCTTCCCAGTTCTCCAGGCCTCAATCCAAATAAGCACTGGTGGCATGAGCGAGACAAACAAATCTGATCCTTGGAGGAACCACTTCACAACTTATAGCACTTAAGGGATCTGCTACTGAGGCCTTGATGCCAGATACCACAGCAGATCTTCAGAGGTTAAAGGACCTAGCTCAGGATAGTGGAAAACTAATATTGATTGGGTCCCATTTTTGCCACCAAAAATGGTGCTGGTTGAAACTGATTGATGGTTGTTTCTTTTGCTATCTACTCGGACATGTTGTACAATATGTGGAGAAATTGAACTCCAGCCCCAAAGCTGAAGATTAGCGTGGTACTGTATGTCAAGGGAAAACCAACCACTCTAGTGGCAGGTATCAGCCTGAAAAAGCAGGTGAAGGAGGTATCAGGGTGCCGGAGCTGTGAAATAGAAGCATTATTTTGTGGGTACAGGGTGTAGAATCTCAGATAAATGTACAATGGCAATGTACAATGTATTATATATTTTGTAACAACGAATGACACTGATATTTAAAAGAGACACAATATTCCTTCATATTTATTCTAAGGATAAAATGAAAACACTGCACAATGATGTAATATTGAAAGATATTTATTCACTAGAAAGCAAGTAGTGAATACTTACACTAAAACATTCTTGGTCACAACATTCTTTGCATGCTTTGTCACAATATATAAAGCTGACAGCTGAACCCAGGTACAGTACTTGGGCGATCGTTGAGGCCGTTCAGATGGGGCTCCGTACCGAACCCACAACATACTGTAACTTGCCACAACATGGCTACATTCTTTGGTCATTTGAATACAAAATAGGTATTTCAATCCTTACTGAACACTGAATGTAATGCACAGGTTAGACGGCAACGTAAAATGTAAAAATTAAAAACAACAAAACAAATCCAAGCCACGGATGAGATCTTGTACTTCAAACTATTAAGCTATTAAATATATTAACGAACTTAAGAAGACATTTCAATTCAAAGTCTCTGATCCAGGTGGCTTGAAAAGTACCCATTGGGCACCGTGCAGCTTTTATAGGCACATTTGTTCAATATTTTGACATGTATCATAATTGGTCCTCATGATTTGTTTAGGAATAACGGTAAGCTAATAGAATTTTTTAATAAGTCCTTACAATAATGTTGTTAAGAACTTTTTTTACACTTGTTGTCGCCTCTAGAGTAAATGCTAAGACAATGTTCGAGCGGTTCACATGAACTACGACACATATGTTAACCTCAAAGTAAATTTCTAACAGCATTCAGCTTTTGTTCTAAAGTCACTGACCACTTGCAAAAGAACATGCATTCCAAGTCACAACACCTGATTTTTAGTTTAGCGCTAAAAACTAAATAGCATGCGCGCACACACACCCACACACACCCACACACACACCTTTCACATGACACATTTAAGTGGACGTTGCACTGGTCAGAGTGGCACACTCAGTCCAGGTCCACTTACATTTCAACATCCTGAGGTAGACTTGTATAGATTCTAAACAAGGTGTACACCTTGTTTTCTCTTTAATGAAACAAAAGAAAAAAAAAAGTTTAAAAAAATAACCCAGTCCCAAATACAACTATGAAAAAACTATAACTGTAGACACAGCAATTACTCAGTTGGAATCATTTGTATCACTATGAATCAGCAGCTTGGTTTTTCAGCTTTCTCAAACTGAAACGCTATGCCTACATGGCACTATTCTACTCTAACACCATCTACCATGCAAATAGAGAATAAAACAATTATATTATTATGTGGGGAAAATATACAAGAACAATATACAAGACGGAGGAATGTCTCATGCATGTCAAAAGTGATTGATTTGGCAATGCAAAAATGTATTAAGTATGAATCCAGAGGCTAAACATAATTCTCACACATACACTGCCTGGGGGAAAAAAAGTCAGCTTTTCAGAAGGGTCAAATCTGTAAGTGTAAAGTAGGTTTGAAAAATGAAAGGATAGTGCTGAACTGTCAAAAAAAACAAGATGAAAGAAAAAATAATCATGAACGAAAATCATCAAATGCTTTATATAAAAAATTTGCAGTAGAAATCAGAGTAGTGAAAGTAAGAGCATTTCCATATGCATACAATGTGATAAGGATTGGGACTAAACAGCTGTGTGGCCATAAGAAAACCACTTATTAGTGACACTTATGAGAAAAAAGGCTTCGGTTTGCCAGAGAGCATAAAGATTGGAAAAATTGTCATGTGGTCTTATCAGCCCAGATTGACCCTATTTCAAAGGGACAGGTGCATCATTGTAAAAAGGGAAGCCATATGCCCATCATGCATAGAGTCTACTGTAAAGCCTTTGGAGGCTTGTGTTATGATCTGGGGTTACATCAGTTGGTCTAGACTCAGCAATGTCCTCATCACTCACTCATCTTTTATACCGCTTTATTCTGTATTTAGAGTCGCGGGGACCTGGAGCCTATCCCAGGAGACTTGGGGCACGAGGCAGGGTACACCCTGGACAGGGTGCTAATCCATCGCAGGACACACACACACACACACACACACCGTCATTCACACACTACAGGCAATTTGGAAACGCCAATTAGCCTAACCTACATGTCTTTGGACTGTGGGAGGAAACCCACCAAGCACGGGGAGAACATGCAAACTCCATGCACACAGAAACGGGAATCAAGCCTGGCCGGGAATCGAACCCGGACCCTGGAGGTGCATTATTTTCATATATGAATAAACCACCACATTGTGCGCCGCAATCAAAACTAAAGAGAGTTGAAAGCAATGTTAAGAGTGTGAGATGTTTTTTTTTTTTTTTATCCAGGCAGTGTAAATGTGCCATGAGTTTAGGCTGCTTAACTAAATGGCTAATCATATTGTGTGTGTGATTTATACACACAATGTTTCTTAAGATTATCAAGACAGGATTTGAAAGCTATTTTTTTCCCCTAACACTCTAAAGAACTGATAAAACCTTTTCCAAGTTCACACCACAAATCAGTCACTTTGATCTCCTGCTATGAGACATACAAAATGTCCTGAAAACTTTCTCAAAGATCCTTTAAAAGTAACAGGGCTTCACCAAAAAAAAAACAATTTAGAAGAGTATCATTGTGATTCTGGCTTAGCTTTGGGTAGGATATGTTTGTTTTTTCCCAACCAAGCTTTTTAGATTAATTTCGCCACATTTGCCATTTTCCCTGAGACAGAAATGAGCAATGAACTCTTAATTACATGACTGAAAATATGCCTGTGAATTGGATTGCTTGACATTTGGCATAGATCAAATATATACAGAATACACTAATCACAAGATTATACCTGGAACAAATATAGCAAAATATAGCTGCGATTGAGAACTAGTACATCTCCACCGTGTTAACATAAAATCTGAGCTACAAATAAATAATCACGTTATACAAAGATTACAATTAGTATTTATATTAGAACATGGCGAAGTTCCCGGTCAAGACTCCCCCGAGAAATGAGGAGTCGACTCTGACGAAACTCACCATTCACTCTAAAACTGGAAAAATAAGAATAATCCAGAAAAAATAATAATTTTCTTTACTAGCCATAAACAGTTTATATATATATATATATATATATATATATATATATATATATATATAACCAATATGAGTAGAATAAATCCCCAGTTGGGAAGGTTCTATGAAATGCTGATTCTGATTTGCTGGGATTAGAAAGTTCACATTAAACAGCACCAGTGATAGCTTTAGGTTGTTTTCCGGAATAAAATGACAACTAACAGTGCAATATGTTATATATACCTTGGCTGTGGATTTCCAAATATACAGTATGAACAAACTCCAATACTGTTCTTATCACCACACTTGACGATCTTAAGGTTAAATCAAAGCACCATTCATCCATAGGAACCTCTGTAGACCAACTGGGGCCTGGGGAGGCCAATGGTGACCACTGACATTAGAGTGATACTGGATGTATAAAGAAATATGTGTTTTTCAAATCAGGTTTCATATACTTGACATTTAGCATTTTTACATTTTTACTGGTTATAGGGACAGTATTGGGTCATTTGGGTCTCTATAACGTTTATCCTGTCTACAGGGTCATGGAAGGTTAGAGCCTGCACCCTGGACCGGATGCCAATCCATCACAGGACACAATCGCACATATTCACACAATACTAGGAATTTGGGAACGCCAATTAGCCTAATCTCCGGGAGGAAACCCATCACCAAGCACGGGGAGAACATGCAAACTCCATCGCACATACAGACCTGAGGCGGGAATCGAACCCCCGACCCTGGAGGTGCCAGACCACACTGCTAAGCACTACATATTTGGAAATGCAAGCCGAGGGTAATTCACACTGCATGTGCACAATGATATTCAACAGATTCAACAGCTTCATCAGTAAACCGAACATTCAACTGGTTATGGGAGTCAAACTATGTAAACGTATGAAAACATTAATCACACGAAATCATATCAGTATAACAGCAGACACTAAAGCTGTAAATGTGTGTGTTTGTTCTTTGGCATTGAATGATGGAAATCTGACACTGACTTTGCCAAATAAAATGAAAATGCGCTTCACAAATGTGAAGGATTATTGCAATAAGTAAACATAGTTCGATTCTGATTGTTTCCGTACGAATCTAAGACACTTCGCTAGCTAAAAACAAAACAAAACAAACAAAAAAATCCCTGCTACAATCTTGTAAGTGGAAATCGATGAGAATTAATCGAACAAACCGGCTTTTCTGACATCCGATCCGCAACAGTTTCACAGTCTGAATTATTTCAAAGACAAATATCTCACTACTATAAATGACTGATTTCTTTTTTTTTTTAACTACAGTGTCATGCTAGTGAGAGTCGACATTCATTAACGCTGTTGAAAAGAGTCAAAACCTGAGATAAGTCCGTGAGCAGCATGATTGGTGCTTGCGTTATTTCTCCCTGACTGGGATACCGCGTCACCGCCCTGCGTTCAGTGGGAGGGATCGGGTGGTGAGGCCGTATGGCTCAGGATTTCTTCTCCCGCCGGCGAGCCGGGGGTTCCCTGAGATCCTGGCGATGCCTGCTGTGCTTTGATTGGACAGTTGGCTACCATGTGAGACATGCTTTGGCAAAAATGGCACTTCTTGGGCTGGGGGGGAAGCTGGCACTCTTTGGCATGATGGTCCGGGCCGCCGCAGTTATAACACCTGGATGGGCATGGAGATAGATCAGAATTGATCAGGTACTTAAGAACTTTTTTGTTGTTGTTTTATTCAGCAACTATTAAACATAAACTACAAACTGTACATGCATATCTATAGCATACACATACATACTATAGATTATTATTGCTGAAATGTAGATAACATGATGTCTTTTACATTATATGTAAACAATGAACATTTCTTGATTCCATCCAGCTGTTAGCGGGACGCAATAACCTATCAATTTAACCCAGCATGCACTGCGGTAGTGGATGTTACACTGCTGAGGATCCCAATCTCTCTCAAACTACACACACACACACACACACACACACTTAGGTCTCTCTCTCTCTCTCTATATATATATATATATTGATTAATTGATTGACAGATTGATTGATATTTCCTTTTGGTTTGGTCTTGTCTTTTGTGATTTTATATCTCCACTAGAGGGCATCGCAGTTAACCTTTTCACAAGGTGAAGCAGGATAATTAAGGAAGAAGGGGATTTGCACCTCTAGTTTTTACAATAAAAAAAAAACAGTTTTTAAATCTAAGTTCTTCTCAACCTTATCCGCTCTTCATGTAACGCATTAAATCATTGGGGCTTGCATATCCTTAGTAGGTAGATATAATAAATAATCAATATCATTATACATACTATAATACATTGTGTATTACGATGGAGTTTTAATAAGTGAGCAAAATTTTTATAATTTTTTTTTTTTACTGTGGACTGTAGAGCATACAAGATTTGATTGACAGCTGCATTGCAGATTAAAAATCACGTCTCATGGCGATACACACGAAAGCGTATGCGTGCACATTTAAGCTCTGCAATTAATAAATGTCAGAATATTGTATAACACGTGTGGATACAAATTTCTTATCGATATTTCAACCTGTAATGAGCTGCCCGCACTCTACCTAGCCTGCGATTCTTTCTCTTTGCTTCCCCCGGTTCCCAACCCCCTCCACATTTCCATTTCCACACACTCACACAAACAAACACACCACCTATTGATTGGCTCGAGAGCGGACCGGCAACCAGAAGAGGAAAACGGGCATCTCTTTGGCTCTTTGTTTTAATACAGCGGCGTGGCCTTTCACCTCTGACCCCTGCTCTCTGCCACCCACCCCCCAACCCTGCTTGCTCACATCGCAGCCTTCGGTTACCATGGGAACGGTCACCTATGACCCTCCTAAGGCATCTACATCTGTTATTAATTAAACGGACAGGATTTGATCCTTGATCCGCACCCAGTCGTACGATGACGGTGCCGATGACTCCCAGCAGGAGAAAATATACATGTTACAAGTAACGAGACTTACGGAACACGGATTACACTAGGGGACGCACATCAGGACGTGTTAAGAGAAAACCCTGGGAAAAGCGTGTATCCTGTACATACAAGGTGTAATGCTCAGCCTAGATCTGATTGCATGTAGATAGGCAAGAGGCAAGAGGTTTGTCTCGTAGCATCTCTTCTAGCATGTAAGATTTAATCACATGTATTTTTGATTCTTTTGGAAACTCCCTTTTTTCACAGCAAAATACAAATAGCCACGATGTGGGAGGGCTCCTGCTGAGTGGGGGTGGGTAAGGCTATCGCTCCACAGGGTTAACTCCTAAGCCTTAAGATTTTAAACAACCTATTGATCGGGGTCAGTTACTATTATGGGGGATGGGAGGAGCAAAATGCACTGCATTTGGCCAGCACCTGGAACGGCACTTCACCTTGTTGTTGTTGTTTTTTAATGGATAGTTTGGTATTTACCCATTTATTTACTCGTTTGTTTACTAAATCATGATCCCAGCCATTTTCATAAAAACATACAAATACAAAGGTAATCACTAACATAAAAATACAATATAGTTATAATAATAATAATACCATTTTTTAAATGTAACTTGTTTAAGCCGTGAGCACTCACCGATCTCCTTTAGAACGCCGTTTCTGGGCACCTTTGGGTCTCTTCTCGCTACCTGCACATGGCGCCCCTCCAGGACCCGTTACCCGCAGAGACTCCAGACCTTTCGACGACTTCTTAAAGGTGAACTCCACCGGCTCGCCCTCTTTCAGGCTGCGGAAGCCGTCCATGTGGAGCTTGCTCTGTTAGAAATTTGAGATCATGACTCACATCAGTACAATGAGTTTTGTTTTTGGTTTTTTTTGCGCAATAAATAGTATAGCCTATATGAACTAACCATGAGTTGTATGCTTTCCAATACCATTCTAGAGTGCACTTGTATATTTACTTATTCAGGCTTTATTATATATGAGCATGCTGAGCTTAAATGATGGTTTAAAGCTTTTATTAATATAAAGCAGAAATGAAAGGCTGGGGAAATTGTTCCATAATTCCGTTTCTTCTTTGTCGTTTACTGGGAGAAACCTCTAGTGGCTGATAGTCATGTATAAGCTTTTAGATAAAATGGTCTTGTTTTTGAAATGCAATGCAGTTTTGGTCAGTGCTTACTTCTAAATTTGAAAGAGTTTGCAGCTTAGATTTGCAGAAAGAGTTTTATGGCAACATATTATTACTATAGTTTTACTGTAAATATAATGTGAAATGAAGAACATAAGCTGATATTATTATGACCTACACATCAAAGAAGGTCAAGCTGTAATGGAAAATATTATTTAATAAATAATAATAGGTTTCCTGTCTATATGTGAAAATTTGATCTAACAAGATGTGTTTTTCTTTTTAATTAGGCCTCCACTAATTATTATTTTCTAAAATAATCACATCCCGCTTATTTTGACACATAATGCACTCACAATTTAAACAGCGATATTTAACTATGAAACGTTCTGTTTTTTTTTTACAAACGTACTTATCTACACTAACAGCAAATAACGGCATCTCATTAAGGTGATGCTCAACGATTTTTATTTATCGCCTCGATATTATACTTCTATTCCTGACTATGTGTACATGTAATAAACTGCAGCCTTCTGGGATTAAATAACTGCACAGATCCATATCACCACTTTTCTTTTTTTTTAGATTAATTGTGTAGCTTTAGTTTTAACAAGATATTTTCATGTTATAATGTGGAATATTGATCTTTTCACGTTTCAGGATAAGGTATTTTCTTGATGCCTTGTTTTTTTCATTATAACAAAAAATGTCATCTTATTTCAAAATAAAGAAGAATCTTATTATAAATTGTAAATTGTAGATATTTTTTTGTTATTTTCAAATTGGAAATTTTTACATTATAACATGAAATGTTTTATGTAAAAACATCAAAGGATCTTTTTCACATCGTTTAAAGATAAAGTATATTATAACCTCAAAATATCTCAAAAATAACATAAGATCGCATTATAACGTGAAGATGTCTTATTTTAAATCCATGTATTTCAAGGTAATAAAGTATCTTGGTATATTTGTATTTATTACTATGAAAATATCATTTTAAAATTATAATCTTTTGCAAAACATTTCACATTATTAAGTACAAATATCTTGTTAAAACATAAAACACATCTTGTTATGATATTAAACTTTTCACGTAAAAGCGTAAAAAGATTTGTTTCATGTTATTTTAAAATTAGGTATTTTTAATAGTAAAGCATTATATAATGTTAAAAATTACATATTATAGGATAAGATATTTGTATTATTTCAGGATATTATTTTTTTTTTTACTTAAAACATTTAATGTTATTACAAAACAATATATTTTTTGTTTTTATTTCATGACAGCAAAAGGCTTCTGAATGTGCTCCAAATAAAGGTTAATACTGTAAATCCTTAACGTATTTGACTTTGAAGAATAGTGAATTAATGTTACATGGATTAAACCTTGTATACATTCTGAAACTGCTTGCTTTGACTCCTGTAGATTTTTACAGTTTAATTCAATTTAATTCAATTTTATTTATATTTTAACAATGGTCATTGCCTTAAAGCAGCTTCACAAAATTAAAAGAAAATATATATTTTAGAAAATGCTATTACAATATTTGAGGTCAAATTCTAAAAAGTCAGATTAAATGAAAAAATTACTGTTAAACCATTACATTTTCACTCCCTGAACACTTGTTTAAATTTTTAAACCCAGGGTTGCCAGGGCTGTGTTTTTTGCACCATACTGGGATGATTTTTGGGACAAGATGGCAATGCACGGGCAGTGTCCTAAATTATAAATCCTTATAAGAAAAAAGGTTGTATAAGGATTACTGTTTCTCAAAAAAAGAAAAAAAAGAGGGGTAATTAAGAGACCTATGCAATAAAATTAAAAGCAATAAAATCTTAGCTATGGGAAGGGAATGGAATTGACAGTTACTTTTTTGATTAACACATTTTAAGGCAAAACAGGAAGCTAAAGCTCTTTTTAAAAAAAGTGCTAAAAATGCATTATCAGCCTTATCTTGCATTCCTGAAGAACACATTACTCTCAGTCATGAGTTACACCAATAATCAAGTAGATCATTTAAATAAGGCACCCAGAGTGGAACAGCTCACTATTGCAATCGTAATCATTTTGGACCAGTTTGACAAAAAAGCGTAGTGTTGTTGGATGGGGTCAGCTTTTGTGATGAGCCATTTGGCTCTACATTACATTTTTCTTATCTTAAAACCACACTATCACTGTAACTGTGCCAACATTTCGTTGTCAGGACTTTTATGTTATGGGTTGGTGAGACCTAGCAACTCCATTGACCAGAACCTCATCATCGGGACCAAATTAATAATGTTATGTATGAAAAATGTTGCTTTATTTAAAAAAAAATAAAGCAACCCAATGTCTTTCCCCAATGTTACATCCCATACCAATGTAAAACCACACAAAGTCGACATTTACTTGTCGGGTCCAATTCCCATTTCTCCCAAAGATAGACTTGAACTTTAGCAAGCACATCTCTGAAGACATCATAGCCCGCTACAGTTTCACATCCATTAAGAAAGCCCTACAAGTAGGCTGAAGATGGGAATAAAAAACCAATGAGAAGAGTGAGACAACGCCAATCTGGTTGAATCTCACACTGACCATCAGGTCAGAGAGGCGAGGAGATGTTGGAGGAGAAGGAGAGGGGGGAAGTGTGCATTCCTGAAATAGTTGCTCTACAGGAAAAAGGAAAGAGAGATCTACCTACACCAACAAACCAACATCTACTGGAAACCTGTGTCGGCAAAGGGAATAGATTATCTTCCGTTTTCCTTTGTTGAAGTTTACATTGGCTTTGAGAAGCTTTGACCTGAGTGGTGAAGGACTTCCCTTTGGATGACATAATCCAGCACTACCTCATATGACCCTTTTTTGGATCAATGTTCCTTCTATATCAAACTTTTATGCAACCTACATGGCCACCACATACAAGTCGTACCGCAAACTCCGAGCACTTTGATGAAAATTTTCAGACAAGCGATATTTTTTACGGATAAATTGTGCATGAAAAACATGACCAACAAGATTCCCAGTGGTCTTCAACTTCTTTCTCGATCCAAACCCTAATCATTTGCAGAGCGTTGGCATGGTGCGTGTGTGTGCCCCAGTTGAAGGTGAAAAGCCTGTGAAGGGTTATTTTATGGCCACCGCATGTCACCAGGCTTAACCCGGACACCTCTCTCGTGGGGAGGGGGTCGTTGTATGAACCCGGGGGATCTTTTGAAGTGAAGGCAGTGGGAAAGGAATTCAATCCTGATTGCTTGACAAGCTCTGCATTCCTCTTTCCCAACCCCCCACCAAGGTTTCCTGGAACTATCCCTGCATCCCTTCATCCTTTGACCTCTTCCACTAACCCCCCCCCACCTTCCTCCTCTTTAAGACTTTTTTATGAATGAGTCCAGCTAACAAGACCGCTCCATTTCCCTCCATCCACACCCTCCACGTCTTTGCTTTGTTGCTTCCGCTTGCTCGATGTGCATTTCCTTATATCACCTAAATGATGATATTTCCACCAAAGCATTCTCTTCATTCATTCATTCATTTGCTGCCCAGTAACATATTACAACAAGCAGGATTTCCTCTCTTCTTTTTCTGACAATGCCAGCCATTGTCTTCGAAGAACAAGCTGATTCCTCAGAAGAGACCCTACACAGAGCGTGATCAATAACTGTCCTGGAAGCATTGCGAGAAAGCCTGCCAACCGACAAAAATATATAATAATAATAATAATAATAATAATAAATAAATAGACTTGTTTTTATAGTAATCCAAACCAAACATCTCCAAATCGGAACCTTAAAATTTTTACATAGACGGTAAACTGCTGAATCATCAGTTGGCCTAAAGCTCTCGGGAGCTCAATGCATATGCTGATTTACACTGAAGGAAAACAAAGACTCCAGGACAGGCCCCCAATCAGCAGCAATTGAAAGGAAGGTTTGAAATGGACTGTGGAGACACAGCGTCTCATTAAGACGAATGTTGAACAAAATCACGCATAGGGGGGAAAAAACATATATATGTTCCAATTATTGAAATTTGCTGTTCAATTATATTATAAATATTTTTTTTTTACCAATAAATGCCCTCATGCAATAAACCGATCTGCCAATGCAACAAGGATACTCTAACCTTTAGAAATAAAGACAAATTGTTATGTATGTCTT
Organism: Clarias gariepinus; assembly: GCF_024256425.1. Lineage (NCBI taxonomy): Eukaryota > Metazoa > Chordata > Actinopteri > Siluriformes > Clariidae > Clarias > Clarias gariepinus. Next base: position 13,932,090 of record NC_071127.1, on the reverse strand, counting down.
ATATTTGAGTTACTGTGAGCTTCCTACAGATCTTAGTAGATCCAAGGGTTTAAATTCAAGATATTCTCACTTTGCAAAGATTTTTGCACTGTTCTGCACCATGTTATAATTTTGAAAAAAAAAAAAAAAGCCCCAAAGGAAACAGCATTCATCAAGCCTTTGCTAATATCTAATCAGCCTGTTGTTTACCAAAGACGTCTTACTCAGCATGGGGAGGATATTACCTGATGAGGTTACAGAGCCAGTCGTCTGTAAAATGACCTAATCTCAGGGTAATTTTACAGTGACCTGGAATGGCAGTAATGTAGACGAGGCCATGCGCAATACACGAAGACAAGTAACCTGTTATATTGTACTAGGCTATATTTATTGTCTTGCATATTGTCTGTTAGCACTGTAACTTTTCTCATTTGCAATACATGTTGTCCAGGGACATTATTCTCACTTTTCTATAATATATTGCGGTAAGGCCTGGGAGATTGCTATTTCATTATGTTGTACTGTATATCTGTATATGGTATTGAGTGACAATAAAGCTCTCTGATCTACTAACCTGTTAAAGGATTTGCCAGTATATCCTGACTTCTGATGCTTATTTTTTTTTTTGGTTATGAATTTGCACCACACTGTTTGGATCTCACCTGGCATGAGTAGATTAAATAAATTATAATTGCAACATCACTGCTAGTGCTAATCTGCTTACAATGGCAAGAGGCGCCCAGGAAATCGAATGCAGAGAACCCCCTTTTTTAATCAGAAAGCATTGTCAATTCCTAGCTTAATATGCATTTTTTTTAAAAGCAAAGAAAAAAATCATAACCCCATTTATTTGCATGTATAAAGTCAGAGAGATCCATATGCACCAAAATACTAGAAAAACAGTACTAGGAAATTTTCTGTGCAGATCAACTAGGAATACACATTAAGATGTGTTTCTTTGCATCAGCTCTGCATTGTTAAAATCCTTCGGAAGAAATTCTCCTGACCCTTACTCCAAAAGACGAAATGTAATGTAAATATCCATGTAATGAAAACGCATGCATGTCTTACAGAATCCTCTAAAATGAAACATGCTACTGTATAGTACACAATATAAAGCAGTATATTCTCGGATAAGGATAAAAATAGACTCACGCTGTTTAGAGCTTGTATGCCATGATTAGGGAAAATATCATAAAAAAATATTTCTCCTGCTAATCTTATTAAAATACAAGAGCAATACAGAATCTACATGCAGATAAACCTTTGCTCAATCTCTCCAATGTTGTGAGCTGATCCAAGACGGAGTATTACCATTTTCTATTACTCACATTATACATTTAGACCCTGACGCAAAAGAAAAAAAGTAATTTATTGGAAAATAAAAGATCCACAATTGCTTTAGGGCTCTCGAGGCCTGATCTTTTCCCCATCTTTAACGTGTATAAAAGTGGCGAGATATCCTGCATATGAACTACAAAAAAAAAAACATAATGTGTACTGTACAGTTCCTGTGCACATCAGCTCTATCCATTTAGGTAGGTAGATACTGTAGGTACGACTTTATTGTCATTTCATAGTACAGGTACTCAGTAAGGAAATGCAGTGTAGCATCTACTATAGTGTAAATAGTAGTGTAAGTGTATTTACATACACAGTATTGTGGCAAATTATAAGGTGCAGGTAAAATAATAAGTAGCATTATATATACACACACATGCATACACACACACATACTATTTACATGTTACATTGCATTTCCTTGGTGAGTACCTGTACTATGAAATAATAACACAAGCATACCTATGTGTGTGTGTGTATATATATATATATATATATATATATATATATATATATATATATACACACACACTGTGTAACATGGCTATGCAGAGAGTATATGCAGTAACTATAGAACAGATAATGCTATGAAGTGGGAAATGGAATATGAGCAGAAATTTAAGCATGTAAAATTAGCACAAACATACATACACACATGCACACACACTGAATATAGAAAAAAGACAAAATTATATAAAAAAAAAGGAAGCCCTGGATTATTTAATGTATATAGAGATAAACTGTATGTATGTGGATGTGTGTGTGTGTGTGTGTGTGTGTATATATATATATATATATATATATATATATATATATATATATATATAGGCCTATATATATACACACACACATAAGAGAGTCTTATCACCTTTGCATTAAATTGAATATGCAATAAAAGCACATGCAAATTAAACATGGAATTGATTTATTTCTACAATCATGTAATTTCTCAGATCAAATGGCAATCACACAATTTTTTAAATCATAAGTTTGCATCCCCTCCCCATACACACACACGTGCAATGGCAGAATGTAATGCACATACAAGGCCTATCCCGCTCGTGAGGTCAGCAGCACGCGCTTGGATGTTTGGGCCCCCCAGGTCTCTCACCTGATGCACGAAGACGTCGATGGGCCGCTCGAGCGGAGCGCCGTCTCTGCTCGTCATGGAGAGGAAGCCGAAGCCCATGCGCACGTTGAACCACTTGCACACGCCGCTGCCACTGAACGAGGCCGAGTCCTCCTCGGAGTTCTGCGTGTCCTCGTCTCCGGTCTTCGCACAGCCTCCTTAAAGCGGTACAGTAAAGGGGGGAGGGGGGGGGGTGTTAGAGGCACGAGAGCGCGTTCAGACGGAGGACACAGGAGGAGCGCGCGCGGGGCTGAAGGCGCGTTTTACACGCAGCAGCTTTACGCACTGAGGGGGTTTAAATCCCACAGCGCGCTTCCTTCTTTTCCATCAGAAAATTATTACTAAGCGCAATACCTACACCTATTATTATTATTATTATTATTATTATAGTCATGTGATCAGCACCATTAGTAGTAGACATAATTTTATCAATCAATGATATATATACCTACAAAATAAAATAAAAATCCCCCTTAATGCTTCTCCAGCACTCCACATAAGCATTCACAAGCATTAATAAACATCACCCAAGCCATAACTCCTTACCTCTAGCCAAGCCCACCCACCCCTCCATAAATAAAATCTCACCTCTATAATAATAATCCCCCAAAAGCGATCCCATTTCTCCCATAATCCCTGCGTCTAATTCAATCCCAAATTGTCCGGTGAATCTATATTGATATTTCAGATTTCAGTATCCTCCTTTGGTCCTCAGGGGCCTTTGATAAACCAGGCAAGGGCCTTCTTTCCCGGATTTGTTACGCACACCCTCAGAGTTTCCATCGCATCTGGGGTGAAAATGGCAGAAAACAAAGGGAGTTTGGGACGCATTTTAAGCCTATCAGGGCGAAAGTTACAGAGAGGAGGGGTCCTTAAACCTGAAAGACTGAAAGACAATGAAGTAAAGCCAGCCCACCACCATGAAAGAGAGAAAGAGAGAGATGTGTGAAGGCCACTATTCAGAAGAGAACCAACAACACTATACCTTCAGCCATGGTTTAGGATATATCCAGCGTGCCTGCTTCTTCTTCTTTAATAATCCTGTTTCTTGGCTTGGTCATGTAGTAGGCTAGAGATCCTGCTTCTAGCTCTACACTGCTTCTAGCACTCCTGCCCCATGTCCTAACCCTAAGAATGTCAGGAACAACCTAACAACCCCCAACCCTTTCGGTCAAGTCCACGTGATGCTCAATTGCTGATAAATTGCGCATTCCACGGTTCTGGGTGCGAGAGGGCCCATAGTCATCACACCAGCCAATCAGAGACTGAGAGAGACCAGGACCTTTACCTAAACCAGCAGGTCCTTAGGGATATTTCTTTTTCCCCAACCACCCCCAACACATACACATACACACACACTGCCCTCTTCAGGGACTGCTGCCTTAAACCAACCTCAACCCCCCACAGTGTCACAAACCCAAACCACAGCCTATTTTAAGAAACATGCACCAAAAACAAAACATTACATCAATCCTGATATATATTTTTAGCAATTTTTAGAACTCTTAATAATTATACAGGCTAAGCATAAGGGCTTTGTTTCATTACATACAACCTATGCCACATACAATCATATGGTTCATTGTTGTACAGGAAACAAATATTAATTTGTGTATATAATACAGCAACATTCAACTTACTATCTAGCATATTTTTTGTAATATGATGAAATCTGTAAATTTAATGCTGTATCCATTATAAATAGGTAAGATATTAGATATACCGGATCTTTTTTCTTTTTTTTTTCACCTTGTCTTGGCTTACTAGATATTAAAAAAAATCCCTAGGCACATGGTACATTTATAAAATCCTCCAGATGTCAAAAAGCTGTTTATATAAAATGTCTCTGTCATACAGGTCATGAAGAATCATTACTTAGCCTTTTGCCAAACAAAAAACAGTTTTGTGAAAGTGCATCCAAGATAATGAATCAAATGTTTGGGGAAATAAAAATCTTTAAAATGTTTCCAAGCTTTATGGTGGATTAATAAACAGACTATATCTTAAGACGTTGTCATTAATTTCTCACAGCAGTGACAATGAAATTCTTTACTTATACATATAAGGTGAACAAGCTTAGCTTTTTTATTAAAACAAATTAATAATAATAATAATAATGTGTTTTTATCACTTTTTTAAAAAATGTGACAAAATAAATCAATGTGTATGGTTAATAAATTAGGATAATATTCATATTATGATTATGATTTTATTCTTATTCTTAATGATTCAATGAACTTAAAAATAATATTAATTTATTACCAGTATATATATGGGTCATCACTAAATTAATATGCAGTAACAGGGTTAAAATATATAAATATCAACTATGAAATAATCAAGAAATTTTAATGTTGCATTTAAAAAACCACATGTACTTGAAGTATTAGTAATATTAACCTAGTATTTTAGTAGTCGTTGTTGCTGTTGTTGATGTTGAACATGACACTTTAACATAGAAATTATGCTTTTCGTTTGCCTGGAAACCTGTGCTCTAGATCCTCTTAGGTGCCTATGAACTTTAACCAGGGGTTAAAATAATATTTTAATGTAGATACGCAAATGGAAATCACAACCCATCATTTTCAACAGAAAAATCTAATTCATTTCTCACAGGATCACAAGGATTGCTACAGGTTAATATTGGAGAAATTACATTTTGTGTATTCATATGTAGGGAAAACATGATGCCCTGAAATTTCACGTTTAACCAAGCAAGTATAAATGATATGTGATCACACATGCAAAAGATTCATATGAGCATGTGAAAGTACAGGGGCATGTGACCAAATTGAAATTATGCTAAAACACATCTGCTGTATGTAAAAGTCTGCTGCATGTGATGAGCGAAACAAAGCATGTGAAGAGTCTAAAACCACACGTGTAACTATGAAGGTTTGTGGTTTTGCCCTCAGGGAAAGCTTGCATGATTATTATTATTAACGCCTACTTATTGGGCTAAAACTGCTAATTCTGCTAATACTAAACTACTCCAACTCCTTCTAACAGTACTGCTACTGCTAAAACTGCTAATGCTGCTAATACTACTCCAACTCCTACTAATCATACTTTTTCTGCTAAAACTGCTAATGCTGCTAATAGTACTACTATAACTACTCCAACTCCTACTAACAGTACTGCTACTGCTAAAACCCTAATGCTGCTAATACTACTATTAAAACTACTCCAACTCCTACTAATGCTACTTCTACTGCTAAAATTGCTAATACATCTAATGCTATTAGTAAGAATACTCAAACTCCTACTAACACTATTTCTACTGCTAATACTGCAAAAAAACTACCAACACTGCTAATACTACTACTAAAACTACTCCAACTCCTATTAATGCTATTTATAATGCTAATACTACTACTAAAACTACCTACTACACTACTTTTATTGCTATTTGTTTTTAATATTTCTACTGCTAATACTTCTACCACTATTTCTTCTACTTCTACTGCTAATACTCATATTGCTAATACTGCTACTTCCACTGCTTCTACTACTTCAATTGCTACTACTGATACAACTGCAATTAAAACTACTCCTAATTTTACTCCCAATACTACGACTGCTACAACCACTTCTATTACGTCGACTACTTCTATTGCTAATAATGCTACCACTACCACGACTATACCTACTTCTATTGCTATTTCTCTATGTATCCTAAAAAATAGAAAAAAAATTGGATCAACAAAAAGATAGATAGATAGATAGATAGATAGATAGATAGATAGATAGATAGATAGATAGAGAGTTTATTGATCTATCAATAAAATAAACATTTTGGAAAACTTCATAACATAGTATATTTGAAAGGAACAATTCTTTTAACTACACAGGGTCAATATTGGTCTAAATCAACAGGTACTTTATTTGTTCTTCTGGGGAAACTTTAAAAGTTCATATAAAATGTATAAAATCCAACAACAGATTGTTATCCCAAACAAAAACCACTTAAGCAGATAAAAACTCTTACCTATAGAAATATTCTATTAAAACCACTATAGAATTTTTTTTTCCTACAAAGGATTTTATTTACTGAAGCAAAAGCATAAAAAAAAATTTTGGAAAATGGAATCATGATGTCATGCTTGTTACAGCAAGTGATTTAAAAAAAAATTCCTTTTAGCCCAATTAATTGAAACCCAAATGATTAACAAACTAAAACAACTTACCGTGACTATGCTACGTCTTTCTGTAATCCAGATGGTCAGGGTAGAAGTGTGAGCCTACCGATGACTTTCAGATACGTTTTATACAGAAGCGTGAATAGATGAACACCAGTGAGTCACAGGACGCGTAGCTGCTGTTGCCATCACATTCAGTCTACTTTATCAGGCTAACGAGACATGCAATGGTTTACTGTCTAATGAATCATTCATCTCTACTTCCCAGTTATTATTAATCATCACCCCAAATCTCTTTACTTTAAGAGGATTCAGGTTGCAGGTTTCAATCTTTCATTTGAGCACCTGTTGCACCTAGTGGAGTGTTACAAACTAGTGTGCCGGGTAAGGTATTACTCATAAACCCCTTGTGTAATTAATAAGGGGGCTTTTCATCAGGAGGATTTAGGAGACAGTTGGACAATTGGAATGACTCATGTGACACAGATACGGCCATTTAACAGAAAGCACGAGGCAGTGTCGGTGTAGAGATGCGGGAAGAGGCAGCGGAGAAAGGCTAAGGTTTCTTTAGCTTTTAAAAAGAAATCAAATGTAGGTGAACATTCCAGAAGTGTTTGCAGAAAAAATGCATTTCTCACTGTATATACATACAGTATATGTTTAAAAGAAAATATGCTTTTAATCCTGCAACAGATTTTAGTTTTTTGCTGACATAAGTGAAACCCAAGATGATTTTCTGTAGTTGTAGACCATCCACCTCAAGCTTCAACATGTGTGTTTTAAAATGCCTTTCTACTTATTTCTACATATTTAAGTTACTATAGTCTTCTTTTCACACATCTTCTTTGGTTTCTTTTAATAACGATGGATGTTTTAACAAAAACACTAATTTTTTTTGCCTGTCATATTATTATTGTAAATTCAGAACCATCGACAATGTAATGGGAATTTACAGCTCGATGCTTGGATATCATCAAGGTAGAAAGTTTTCTCAGTATGCCGGACCCATGATCGGTCTGCCTGCATGCTTCATGCATAAAACCCTGGCCTCCAAGGAACTCCTTTAATAGACCAAACATGTGGAAATGTCTTGTAACGAGGTCAGGACTGTACGGGGGATGTAGCAATAACTCCCAGCCGAGTTCCTGTAATGTTCCCTCAGACACATGCGTCTCTTCCGCAGGTTGGTGACAAGTTATATGTCAAATTTCAAGGATCACCATACAGTGCTTAAAATTTTCTATAAATATACACCTACATTCACAAGAAATTCCATCACATGTCTCAAGTTTGTCCTGAACGCCATTTGTACATTCCATTAAACTTAATAATTTTGAAAACTCTTTCATCAAACGTAACCTACAGGTTTTGTAGTTGTTCAACATTTGTTCAACACTTTCACATTCTGAATCATTACTTGCATTATAATTTTTTTGTATTATTCTTACATATTTAATGTGTACTTAAATTGAAAATTTAAAAAATGAAAGTTTTATATATATATATATATATATATATATATATATATATATATATATATATACAGTATATATATAACATCATTAGTTGCAGTAATAATAGTTGAATGGGTTAAGCTACGAGCTCCTTAGGTGGCTATTAATAAATAATTGATGTCAGTTTAAGATGTATCATTAAGCACACTCATTAATTGCATACTAATGTACTGTTCTAAAGTTTTTATGCCCCCCCCCCCCCTTTTTTCTTTATAGCCTGCTACCAAAGAGCCAGACTTTCTTGTGTTTTTAATGTAGTCTTGAGGAATAGCTTCAAGGACTTTTTTGTCTCTCGTTTTCAGTCCGGTCCCTGTACATGAGCAGTTTCAGAGGAATGTTTTTTGTTTGATAAGATGCACAGTGACCTATGAATCACTCACTCACTCACTCACTTACTCACTCACTTATACTGCTTTGTCCTGTATACAGAGTTGCGGGTGGCCTGGACCCTATCCCAGGTACACACTGGACAGAGTGCCAATCTATCGCAAGGCACACAGAAAAACTCACACACGCATTCAGACACTACATAGTAAAGCATAGTATCATGTAACCATTATTTAGACCAGTTATTAAAGCTGTTTTGTAAACCAAAATAAAAAGAAACTGGAATTGGAAGTTTGTGGAAGGACAACACAGCAAATGTTCTCAGCATTATAATGCTGTATTTTAAACGTTTACGGCCATGTCACAGGCAATTGTATGAGCATTTCACTGCATATCATACTGTGTATAGCTGTGTATGTGACAAATCAAATATGAATTTGATTTGATTTAGTGGTCTTGCTCACATGCTTTACACCCTAGTCCCTAGTGCAGCCTTGTCTGTTATGTTACGCTTTCCCATAGTACTGTAAGTAAGTAATAAGATGTATATTGTACAGTTTAAGGTTACAGGTTAAGCTCTTAAGCTAGTAAAATGGAAAAAAAAAAAAAGAAAACGAAGATTGACAGCTTTGACGACTGCTGAAGGTTTGCAGTAATTTCACCTTCATTTGTATATTTCATGCAATGATTACACCAGGCAGCTGGTTGCATTCGGTAGGCCTCATTCAAATGAGTCAATTGTAGAATCACTATGGAGATCTCCATGGAGACGAACGGCACTCACCCCCCATGGCAACCAGGAAGGAGGTTTCGATGTGACCTGAGTCAGTCAGAGGTGCCTCAGGACAATGATCTGGCACGTGGAAATGGGTGTTTGCACTCGCGGGCGCGCGCGCACACACACACACACACGCACAAACACACACACATTCTTTTATATTGTATTTAATATAAAATCATGCATGGATGTATTAGTTATATATAATATCGCATGTGAGAAGAACAGTTGTCAACAGTGACAACAGATTTAACATCAGGCAAGCATCCCAAAAGGAAAGCTGTCAGCTCAGTGCTCTCTTAAAGTCCCCATGGAACCAGAGCATAATCAATAATTTAAATGCTGTTGTGAAACGCTCACGCTCAGTCATAATCTGACTTCAGTTTCCGGCCCATCACGGCTCACGCTTTGCATTACTGCATCAACACAACAAGATTTATGACACAAGTACGCAAGTACCTAAACACATTTCTTTTGTATCAATTCATTCTTGCTGATTACAGTAAGTCAAATATCTTGTACGTGATTCTTACTTGGCAATAAATCTGATTCTGTTTAAAACACAGAGACACATAATATAATGGAGGAGAGATAAAGAGAGAGAAGAAGAAGGACAATAAATGTTACACACTAAGTGCCTAAAGATACAATTAAAAGATTGGTTGTGTATGTAACAACCTCAGCAGCAACCTCATTTCCCCTCTCGTCTGTTCCAACCACTCAGGATTCATCATCACCAGTGTACTTATCACCATCCTGATCATCTGTCATCTCCTGTTTTACTGCTTCATGCCTTAAGTTAAAAGATTTTTTTTGTACTTGAATGATTCATAGGTCACTGTGTGGCTTAAAAAACAAAAAAACATTCCTCTAAAAGTGATCATGTACAGGGACTGGACTGGAAATGAGTCAGGGACTGGAAGCCTCAGAAATGAGGGGTGTCTCAAGACGTTTACACAATAATGTATATAGAAACTGTAGACAGTATTCAGCACCTTGGAGAGCTCGTTCTAACATTCTTTTACAACTATCTAACAGACTAATATCTATGATATATTTTCAGGTATTTTCTTCTTAAATGAAGGTACATTATACAGTATATCACATGCTGCAAAAAGAGGAAATTGAATTGCATGTCAATAATTAAAGGTACAAGGCTCAAGGGACAATGAGTCATGACTCTTCTCTGTTCAGGCATCCAGGTGGTGGAATGAACTTTCCACTTACTTAATTTGCTTGTCTAACACTTTTAGGCTAAGTAAGAAAGGAGACAGCTGAGTAGGCCAGGGTTAAGGGTATTGCTCAAGTGACAGCTGAATGTTGGCTGACCGAACATTTGAGTCCATAACTGTCTTTAAAAACAAAAAGTTGTACCTTCACTCCAGTATGTTATTTTTTTTAAGTCTATTTGGGGGGAAAGAAATTTAATAGTGTCATGTGTTCTTTTCTTTTTATGTTGTTCCCTCACAAGGACTAGGTTTAGCTCAATGTTAAGTTTCTTAATTTAAACAAATCAGATAGGTAAAGAGAATAGAATCCCCTGGGGCCAGGGGTAGCTCAGTGGTTAAGGCATTGGACTACGGTTCGGAAGATCCCAGGTTCAAACCCCACAACCACCAAGTTGCCACTGTTGGGCCCTTGAGCAAGGCCCTCAACTGCTCAGATGTGTAATGAGATAAAAATGTAAGTCGCTCTGGATAAGAGCGTCTACCAAATATATAGAATCGTCTTGATGCATATTTATGGGTACGAGCAACTTTGGCAATTGCCAAATTGTAATGGCGTGACAATTGAGTTGTTCCCAGTATAAAGTCATTAGTACCAATCAGAAGTGGTCCAAAAAAGGACAACTAATGAATCAGTGACTGAATCCGAGTTAAAACTCTTTGATTTGAAAGTCTATCCTGTCTGGAAAGAGCACAAATTGTTGAAAAATCCAATGCTGTCTTTGACATTGCAGAACATGACTAAAATTTGATCAAGCTTCTGTGGGATGTTCTGACCAAACTATCCTGTTTCATGGAGACTCCACCTCACAAAGTACAATGCTTAAAGTCCACTGCTAGGGTTTTTGAAGCGAGATACCAGAGCATGCCTTTAGAGCTCTTGTGGACTTGCTGGGTCAAAGCTGTTTTTTTGGCACAAGGGAACCTGCAAAATATTACACAGGTAATTATAATGCAGATTGATGTATTTTTATAAAGACTACCAGTGTGTTTGGTGTTTAAAAAGACAGATAAAAATCATGCTGTCTTTTTGTACCAATGACCCGGTACATCATTTACTTAAATTGTAAGCAAAGCTAAAAAAATGTTTAAATAAAGAATTTAAAAAATCATATCGACTTAAAATTTAAAAGTATTGCAAAATTTATTGCACTTGGAAGTACAGGCACACAGCACGACAACATTTATAAGCAACATGAACACATAACAAATGCTAATGTTTTGTTTATTTTTATTTCTTTAGATCTATTGGTCACATACCTAAGTGCTATGTAAAAATCTTAATACATACATATTTTTCTTTTCTTCCTATGTCTAGAGTGGATGGGAATCTGTGATTATTTCCATCGGAATCTGTCATTTCTAAGCATTACTCATCAAATGCTTCAAAAATAATATCAAATCAGTCCTTATTTGATTATGCAGTAAGAGAGCAGAAACAGGAAATTTGTTATCAATAATTTAAATGCAAATATCTACATTTATAATCAGAGATATGCCTTACTTAAAAAGCCCTCTGGTATCCAAGGAAACCTGACTTGAATTGTTTTCTGGTGAGAAAATTCTCTTATGCCATGTTTAAAGGTTCCTAATAATACAATGCTAATGTTCATTTCCTGTAATTCTTGTAATTTCCTGTGATCTGTATACTGGATAAAGTGTTATAGACAATGATATGAGATGACCTAAAATTGTCGTTAAATTTTCTTACCTGCCATGTTCAGGGATGTAAAAAGGGTAATAAAAGTGCTTTAATAGTTCTTTAAAAAAAAAAAAAAAAAAAAAAACTACTATAAAGGTTCTATAAATCCTTATAATCATTGATGTTCCTACATTCTCTTATGTCTAGTATGATAATCAGCCAAAACACAGTATTGGTGCTGATTTTATTTTTTTAATGTTATACATAAAATATGAAACATCAACTTCAACCATTTTGGAGAGATGATTTTATACATGCTTAAAAAATGGCTTATAGTGTCGCACTTCAAAAAATAATAATTATTATTATTTATATTTCCTTGAGTATTAATACTAAAATTGGTGTAAGCTTATAGAAGCATATGACCTGTAAAAAATGTTGCATAAATAGTTTTTTGGTAAAAGCTTAAAAATCTGTAGTGTCCGTAACCATGTCAAATTCATGTTGTAATAACTTAAGAACTTTGCCTTTTAGAATTATAGACTTTTTCAGGTTTATGTAAAGTTTAAATCTGGCCAAGTTTAATCAGAATGACAGTTAAGATCGTTGAAAGATTTGAATTTTTTTTTTTAAGTAACGGACACTACATCATACAAGGGCATGAAATTAATAATATTATTATTTAGCAAATGTGTTCCTTATAATCTGGTAAAAAAAAATATAAATGTGTATGCTATTTACAAAAATAAATCGCTGACTGTCCTTTTTTTAAAAAAAATAGAAGAACAAATGATTATATTATATGTAAATTTCTCCAGCTCTCATTTTCAAACGCTTATTCCTAAGCCCCGCCCCTTCAACAGAGGAATCACCCAATGAGGGAGCAGTGACGCGGCTCCTCTGTTTAGGCGGGATCCTAAATTGGGCATCAAGTGCACTTGTATGACGGAGTGAAGCGTTCTTCATTTGAACCTTTCCTTAAGATGTAGTGCACTCGCATAAGGGGAGATGATGCCATTTGGGATCGTGGCGCAAAAGAAAGAAAGCAGGGGGGAAAAAAAATAAAGAAACCCCTGCAGAAAAGCCTGCCGTTCTTCATCGAGCAGTGGACCGGAAGTCTTTGTGGCGATGATGGATTCATCAAAACAGATTAAAAGCCAGGACTCGGGACGGAGGAGAGATCTGTAGTAGCGTAAGGAGGGGATGATGGAGGATCAGGGGAATGATCAGTCGTGGGATGGAAATGAAGACGCTGGGAGTGAGGAGGGAAAATCCTGGCTTTATTCTTATGCGGGATAAAAAAAAAAAAAAGCTGGGATTGAAATGAGATAAACACCAGAAGCACTTTCTCTTTTTCCATAGGATCCATGATGCGCATTTCCACAGCAGACGTGCCCTTGGATTCAGACTCTCTATAAGCATCCCATAAGCATAGGGTACGAAATAATTATTTAAAATTGTATTATTTTTGTCTAAGTCATGCGTGAACAGTTGTACAATCCTTAACTTGAACTGAACACACTTTATATACATTTGTGTTATTATTATTATTATCCATATTACTAAAAGTCTGCGTATTTCAGCACCACAGACAGCAGCAATGTCTCGCCTGCGCAGGAAGTTCTGCATAGCCCTCTTCCTCTTTGCTCTCTTCGTCTTCGGCACCATGATGGGTTTACGCACCCTTAAGCCCACTGATGGGTTCTCGGATCTCGCGCCAGGGATGGAGCTCGCACCCTTTGTGGGCGGCAAACCGGACCGGCGACCTGCACCCAACCGCGTGGACGTCAGCGACACCAAGATCGTCTTGTCCAAAGGTGGCCACGAGCACAGCATTTTTTATGACGTTCACATCTTCTATTATTTGTGGTACGGTGCACCCCCTGTGGACCGTGCTTACATCCATTGGGACCACGTCCTGGTTCCTCATTGGGACCCCAAAATAGCTGCCAGCCACCCCAAAGGAAGACACAATCCACCAGAGGATATCGCTTCGAGTTTCTACCCCGAGCTCGGACCCTACAGTTCAAGGGATCCCAATGTAGTGGAGTCGCACATGGCACAAATCGAAGCAGCGGCTGCAGGTGAGCAGGGTGCACGTTGTTGTCAATTTATTTTATTTTCTCGGCTGGAGGGTCACTAGTTTGATCCTGAGCTCAGTTTATTGTTTATATTACATTTATGTGTGCCTGTTATGAACTGGCATTTCACCCAAGGCTTATTCTTACCGCACACCCAGTGTTCCTTCGATAGTCTTTATATCTACCATGACTAGGATAAAGCCGTTTCTCAATTTAAATGTATAAATGAATTTCAGCCAATACTAGATCTTTGCACGTTGAATTATTTGTTAATGATCATGGTGATCATCAAAGCACCGAACACTATGTTGGTTGTAAAAGCAGAGCTTATATAGTCCATATGCAGATGTTTTATTTTATTTTGTCTTTATGTAAATGTATGATGTTTGTAAATAATTATGATGTCATTAAAAAGTGCAGATTTCGGAATAACGTGCATGGACACAAAGATAGGACTATTCATGTCCATTTTGCTAGGTGTAGTCGTTCTCTCTTGGTACCCGCCTGGAGTGGCAGACGAACACGGAGAACCAACTGAGGATCTGGTGCCTTCCGTAATGGACGCTGCCCATAGGCACAGTCTCAAGGTAACTGGTGAGCGACAACACTTCTTTTTTTATTACAAAGGGCACTTCTTACTAAAAATAGTAGAAAATTTCACATTACTGCATGTTTGTATATAATTGTTATGATGTTATACCTAATTTATACTGTATTGTATTTGTGATAAGATTTTCCAGTATTTATAATGACCACATTGTTACATAATAGACAGGTCGATTCTGCGTTTGGGATTTGAAAACAGAATTAGGTTTATATGGGAAAAATATTCTTATACAGAGGTTGAAAAAATGTAAAAACTTAGCATAAAAATAAAATACTGAGCTGTTTATTAAACCTGAAGCTGTTAATTCAATAGTTAGTTTTAATTAATAGTTTAAATTTTGAAAAAAAAGGTTTTAGTAAAAAAAAAGTCAAATGTTATGCAATATATGAATAGTTTAACAGCAAAATAAGAACTCCATTTGTTACAAATTAGAGATAAATATATAGATAGATTTTCTCCCAGATTTTTAGTCGTATCCAATTCCTCCCCGTCACTAGGGGGCTCCCACATCAAGCTTCTACTACCACTCAGTCTGGTGGGCCGCTCACGCACCATTGGGGGCAGCGTAACACACTCGAAGGACAGCACTATCCACTCCTTCTGCTTGCGTGAGCCTACAGACGCCCCTGATTGGCCGTAGAGCCGTCATTAATGTCATCAGCTCTCTCTAGGCCTCCGGCTGTGAGAGGTTAGAGCATCACCCGGGGATTGAACTTGCGATCTCCGGATGATAGGGCGAGCACTTTATCACTGCGCCACTCGGAGACCCAAATAGGCTTTTTTTTTTAATAAAGCGAGAATTATCACACTCTGATTGTTTTTTTGAGTCCCAAGGTGCTAAAAAGGACAAATGGCAAACTACGTTGTCAAAATTAATTGCTTTATACTAGTGTGATTTTCCAAAAAGCTATAAATCCACCTTGCACAGTTTTGTCGCATTGGATAAATTAGCCTGCAGTTGTGTTTTTGGTTGTTTAAGCATGCAATTTAGCATGAATTGGCTGAGTTTTAAAAAATATATAGCAAAATCATGCTTTGATTGCTCAACAGTGTTGAGCTTTGGTGCACACACAACTTTTTTTAATTGCAAAGATAGATGAAGGTTATGACAAACATTATAGGCAATATAGAAAAAAAAATTCAGTTAACATCGTCAACCTTTTCATTTACCAGTATTATTTTCACTTTAAATCATGAGGACAGCTCTCTATGTTGGAACAGGTATGCAATGTCTAACCAACAGTTTCTCACACACAATGTGTGCTTATCATGTGTCTTGTACACAAATCGTTTGAGCATATTTAATCTTTTGCCACATTATTACTCTCCTCCATCACACTTCTTACATGGTAACTCAAACTACTTGGTGTTCCCACAACATCCAAATCACTTAAGGTCCTATTTTACAGAATGCGGCGCACATGTGCGTCGAAAAATGAATAAAAGTAATAAACCCTTATTTCTAAACTCCTAATCAGACAGTCTTACAGTTCCTCATGGACATAAAATAAGCATTGACTATAAATGAAGATGTTTTAGTAACTGGTATTGTATGGATGGTATGTCGTAGGAAAGGGTGTCGAGAGCGCTGTGATGAAAGAGCTTATCCCGTATCCCTGCTGAGCCAGCAAATGATTTAACAGATACAAAGCGAGAACTAAAATCTTCAATTTAGCAAACGTGTCAAAGCGAAAGGCTTTAGAAGAGAATGTCGTGTAACATGAAATGAGCTTCCTGTAAAGAATGAAGCTGGAGACAGGAACAGTCCTTAGAATAAGACAGAAAAAGATTGAAAGATCCTGACTGCAAAGGTCTAATCCATGGCGCTGTGCATTCTGAGTATTGTTTTTTTTTATCTCTTTTGTGGTCTTCATGGACCCGAAGGCAAGCCAGATTGAACCGTATTTCGTCCTTTACAACTACAAGCAGTTGCAAGGACGTGGAAGAAACATTGCCATGGAAACAGGCAACATTGCAGGGACATTTCAGCAGTGACACAGTGGAAAATCAGAGGGTGTCCCTCCATCACTGTATTTAAAGGAATCCCGGTTTTGTATTTTCTGTGCCATGATCTAGAAATCGCTCTCTTAGGAAAATATGAGCGCTATCATAGAATTATACTGTGCAAATCCATGAGCCAGTAGCATCTGTCGGAATTTCTGCAAGGCTGTTTAAGAGGTTTAAAGCGTCTGGTGGCTCTGTGGTGCTTGTAAAGTGATTTAGATGAATTTTAAAACTCCATCAAAGGTATAAAGCAGAAAACAGAAAGAAGAAGAAGTCAAGAAAACAATATAAAATAAGACATACATACATCGAGTAAGGCATTAATGACAAAGGGTGGCACTGTGGCTCAGTGGTTGGCACTGTGGCCTCGCATCTTAAGGGTCGAGGGTTCAATTTCCAACACAGGGTCTGTGTGCATGAAGTTTGCATCCTCTCTGTGTGCTTGGTGGGTTTTCTCCATGTACTCCAGTTTCCTCACACAGTCCAACGTTAATTTTCGTTCCCTAGCCATGGATTTGCTCCCTGTCCAGGGCACACATTTGTTCATGTTTAGAATATTTTGAGCAGGGTTACACAAAAATATCCACCTTATGCACACCTGATCAGTTGTGCAAACATTTCATGCGATGGGGCAAATAAAATTGTGCAAACCAGTTCAAATTTATCAGTATGTGCAGAAAGTCTTTTTTAGAGAAAGTGTTAAAAAGCTCCAATGTAATTCCACCCAAAAAAATGCATTACAAGCTCCTCTTGTCTTTACCAACATCTCTAAAATGATGAAATACTTTGTTCTAATTTGGACCAATTAAGTGACTCATGCACATACGCTATGTGCATTTATCGTGCGACACATATAATCCGTTATCACCCAAATGAGGATGGGTTTCCTGTTGAGTCTGGTTCCTCTCAAGGTTTCTTCCTATTGCCATCTCAGGGAGTTTTTCCGTGCCACTGTCGCCGTCGGCTTGCTCATCAGGGACTATCTGACCATTTTGATTCATACACATTTACATTACATACAAACTTAAATAATTCTATTGATTGTGTAAAGCTGCTTTGCGACAATGTCGATTGTTAAAAGCGCTATACAAATAAAATTGAATATAACAAGGTACACTGGAGTTACCAAGAGATAACCAACATTACAAAATATAGCTCTTTACATTCTTGAGGGAAATAATTACATTTAACGAGCCCTCTAAAAGCAAAATTTCTTCATATTTTTAGCTAAGATCTACATGTGGTGCTTTTTACTATATTGAACACTGTGGTGAAGTTAATTTTTTTCTGGCCCATTCTTTAGAACAAGAGCTTTTATCACTGCTGTGCAATCACTTGCCAGTACCCCTAGGTAATACACTAATGGCTCTCTTGCAACTCATTCTCTCTAAATACTCTTTAAGATCAGTTCAATAATCAACCAGGCTCCAGAAATAACTACTGTAATGTAAAGACAACAAAATTTGAGGGTTAAGGAAAGTGTACATTAAAAAAAAAAGGCTTTGTACTGTATACCCTCTAGTAATTTGACATTGAACTCAATCTTTATTTAAATGAAAATTCACTGATCACCTTTGTTTCCCAATAACCAATCACAGATTAATATTACAAGTGACAATCACACTTATCACCATTGTCCCCGATGAGAATCACTAATTAATTAACTTGGTTACCCATAACACATCACTGATCACCATTGTTCCCAATGACTAACCACTGATTACCCTGGTTGCCAATGACCAATCATAAGCAGACTGTATTACATTTTTCCCAAAGACCAATCACTGAAAATTATTGTTTTCCATACACAAATCACGGATCACCATTGTTCCTCCCAAGGTATGACATCATGGCAATGTCAAATTTAACAATGATGGATCACCGATGGTTATTTTCCCCAATCACTATTTATTCATCAGCATTGTTTCCAATGAATAATCAATAATCACCGTGGTTTGCAATGATCAATCAATGATAATCACTATGGTTTTCACTGACCAATCAATTATCATCACCATAGGCTCCCATGACTAATCAATGATCACCATGGTTTCCAATGACCAGTCAATAACCATCAACATGGTTTCCAATGAACAATCACTGATCATCATGGTGGTTTCCAATGACCAATCACTGATCATCATGGTGGTTTCCAAATGGCACTTAATGATCATCTTGGTTACCATTGACCAATCAATGATCACCGTGGTTTCTGATGACCAATTAATGATCATCACCATGGTTTAATTAACCAATCACTAATCACCATAGTTTCCAAATGCCAATCAAGGATTACCATTATTCTTAGTAAAAGGAAACATAATATTTAGCTAATGTTTAGCTTATGGTGCCACAGCCGAAGATGACATCATTTTATTAAAATATATTAATCCAAATATCCAAACTAGTCAATAACATCATCTTTTTCAGCCTGCTTTAGCCTCTTTTTAAAAAAGTTGGCTGTCACCTATATTTAAGTGTTTCTTGCACGTAATACTTTAAAATTATACGTAACTTCGAAAGACAAATTTCTTTCCACTTACTACAATTGGTTTTTATATCAGACAACTTCAAAATTCCTAATATCTGCTGCTATGTACACTTTTTGAATCCATGCATGACAGAATGTGTCATTCAGATAGTTTTTATGATCTGTTTCCGATGAGATTAGCAACAAAGCTGCAAGATTGCATTAACTCCAGCAAAAATGTATTATTCATTTGTATATATTTCTCATCAGTCTCCTTGTGGTTTGAGACAGATGTCTTTTTCCTTTTACTCTGACTTTCTATTTTATACTTTTCTACTTTAAGTTGAGTGAACATTTTGAAGGCGTACTTCAGCTTTCAATAAAGAATTGATTTCTCTCAGTTATTGCACTTTTACTTGAATAATGACCGACACTTCTTTTCACACTTCTGCTTTTAACGTTCTAGCAAGACGGGATATTGGAAACGGTGTATTTAATCATTTCATTGCCTGTCAAATATACATAGCATTTCTCAAGCATTTTACTGGACAAGCAATAAATTGTTGGTGTAAAGGTTTAAGACAGCAGTTGCGATAAAGATATAACAGATCCTTCATGGTGTAGTTTGAGCCAATGCTGATACTGAGAAAGAGAAAGACAGGTTTTTCTTTTAGGAGACACCAGAAGACCTACGGCACGAGGTGGGGTACACCATGGACGGGGTGCCAATCTATCACAAGACACACACACCGACAATCATTTACACACTACGGGTAATTTGGGAACACCAGTTAGCCTAAATTATATGTCTCTGAAGTGTGGGAAGAAACCAGAGTACCCGGAGATAACCCACCAAGCATTGGGAGAACATGTACACTCTATGCACATAGACCGGAGGTGGGAATCGAACCCAGACTCTGGAGGCGCAAGGCGACAGTGCTTACCACTAAGCCGCCAGTATCCATACAAGACTTGCCAAAATAAAAATGAATGAACTTCAAGCTGATCTTCAGGGTCTTACCTCCAGCTATGCTGCCGTTTAACATCAATTTTAGCAAGGCTAATCGACTCGACCTCCAATCCAGGAATATAGCTAATGGTGTCTGGGGATCGTTTTTAGAGCTGTAGAAACCTGACCCGAATCTGAAGCTTGGAGCCGTTTTGTGTTGAGTGACGTTTGCCCGATGCGAGTGTTTCTCATCGTCCTGTGTTCCATTTCTAGGTGGCGTTTCACATCCAGCCTTACCGAGAACGGACAGACCTCAGCGTGCATGACAACATCAAATACATCATTGACAAGTAGGTGAAATCCAAGCAGCCTTTCACCACTTCAAGGTTAGAAGGTTGAATAACTCCTACAACCTTGCTTCTACAGGACAGTTCTAGGTTTTGTTTTGTTTTTTGATGAAGGTTGCCAGAAAGAATCGAGGCATATTTACAAAAGGAAATAGATTTTCTATCATCTGAGTGTTGAGTTCCTAGATATCGGATATTAAAGCCGATGTCTGGACTCCCCACTGTGCACACCACCTGCCGTAAAAGAAATCTGAACACAGGATGAAGGTAGTAGGCATTCGCGAGTAGTCCACGTTTAAAATAAAACTCCAACCTGAAACACATTTCAAAAGGTTTATTCAGACATAATTGTGATATATTTTTATTGAGTCAGGTGATAATTTGATGGTTGTCGCTGTATTTTTATTTCTACGAGAAACACAGAGAGAAAACAGTTAGCAAAGATACAGCGGAGTTTAAGAGTGGAAAACATGAACTAGTCAGTTTTCACTGTTAGCTCCTAGAAACCTAACGTTCTTTCCTCACTCAATATTTTCCAGCGATAATCAATCAGCGAGCACTAAACTCAAAGCTCCAGGAATAGATGGTGTTGGTGTTGTGACTAGCATGAAAGTTAAAGCTTTGGAAGCTGAGCTGTTTAAGCGTACATGGTAGTAATCTGAACAGACTAAAAAACTAAAGCGTTGCCGAATCATTTTGTTTAGGCAGACATAAAGCAAAGGTTAAGTCCCACTGCTCTGCTAGCAACTGGTAGCGTTGGTGTGCTGGGGGCATTGTGTGTAAAGCAAGAAACTGTGAGCCCAAGTGAAAAAAAAAAGGTTTAAGGGTGCGTTCCAATCACATATTTGTTCCTAGTAAAGGAAGCACCAGGTATCGGCCAAGATTCCAAAATTTAGAAAGTAAAACTATTTGAAAGGGATATTTGAAGAGTTTAGGGAACAACAATTCATCTTTGTTGAAAATAGGCAAATAAGATTACCCATATTGTGCTGTGCAGAAGCGCAAATTAAAAAAAAAAAGAAGCTTACACATGACCTGGTGCACCATTTATTTATATCAAGGATGATATAATATTAATATCAAGTTTTTAATAATTCACATGGGGTGTTTAAATCAAACCAGGACTTTTGATTGTGCAGAATAACAGAAAAACTCCCTTCATTGCTCTATATAATCTCCTGCCACACTTATGCACTTATCCCAGCATTTCACCTAGTGCTTGGATACCATCGCGGTAGAAAGTTCGGACTGCCTGCTTTACGCCTCTCAGGAACCACTTTACTGTCTCAAACATGTGGAAATGTCTTGGAGCGAGATCAGGACTGTATGGGGGATGTGGAAATAACTCCCAGCCAATTTGCTGTAACATGCAAGTGGTGTAGGTGAATGATAAAATGTTTTACTGCAGCTTACAGTCTCATCACCGTCCCGTGCTCCTTTAAATGTCAATCGATTTTACGCCTTCATTCACGAGAAATTTCATTCCAAGTCCCGGTTTGACTTGAACGTACATTGTATGTATATTTTTATAGTCATTAATACTATATATCTATCTGAAGAATAATCAGCAAAATATTCGTTTTTCTGGGAACGGCACTGTACATCTTGTAAAATAATCAAATATCATTTGTTCACAAGTTATATACGCATCAACAGTAAATGTTTGTTATAAATGTTTATTACCCGTTTCATTTCTCAGGAGAAGCAACAGGTATCCAAGGTGTTTTTATGTTACAAGGGTAACGCACATAGTTTTCTTGAGAGCAGCTGTATGTAGAGTGGCAATAAAGTTGGAAGTAATATCAATAAATCTACGTCTTTTCCTTTCACCCAGGTATGGAAACCATCATGCTTTCTACAGATTCAAGTCCAGCACCGGGCGAATCCTCCCCTTGTTCTATGTGTATGACTCGTACCTTACCCCGGCCGAATCCTGGGCCGAATTACTCACCAAGCGAGGCTCACACAGTTTGCGAGGAACGCCTTACGATGGGATCTTCATCGGACTCATCGTCGAAGAACGTCACAAGCAAGACATCCTGGCGGGCGGCTTCGACGGCATGTACACCTATTTTGCATCCAACGGCTTTTCCTACGGCTCCTCTCATCAGAATTGGAAGACCATCAAAGACTTCTGCGATGGAAACAACCTGCTTTTCATGCCCAGCGCCGGGCCTGGTTACGTCGACACGGCCGTTCGTCCGTGGAACAACCACAACACACGGAACCGAGTCAACGGACGCTATTACGAGACCTCGTTGCAGGCGGCGCTGTCAGTGAGGCCGGATATCATCACGATCACCTCATTTAACGAGTGGCACGAAGGTACGCAGATCGAGAGAGCCGTACCCAAGAAGACTGCTACGCGTCTCTATTTGGACTACAAGCCCCATGAACCTGGTCTTTACCTGGAGCTAACGAAGAAGTGGGCTGAACAGTTTAGCAAAGAGAAAGAGCAGTGGCTGTTGTGATCGGAACAAACCACGTCATGTTTAGCACAAATCCTATAAACCTAATGTTTAGTTTTGTATTCATACTATTTTATCGAGCAAGATTAATTGTTCCTCCTGACCTCTGTCTGAATATTTATGAGATTTCCTAGGGCTCACGTTAGACGCCCTTGTTATTTTATAGTCTTTTATTAGAAACTCTGATTTAAAACGTGGTTTACTCTGCTGGTAGAGTGTGATCCTATCTTCCCTTGTAACCCGAACGTGCTTCTAGTGACTTGACAGTTTCATAAATAAAGAATTAAAACCAACGTCTAGCTTAATTGTCAGAATCCAATCATAGTTTTATGTTATTTTATTACTAGCGAAGATATGCTGGTTTTTATTGACATCCTAGAGTTAGTGAGAATATGATTGAATTGATCCATTACGCCGAAGCTATATATCATGCTGAGTCCCGATATATTCTGCCTGAGCTGGCACGGCTGCGTGAAAGATTGCAGCTGCTGTCAGCAGTTTGAGCGCAGCAAAGCGATGCACAAAGGAGCGATGAAAGCTCATCCACTTTATTGCATAACCAAGACGCAGCATTATAAGCTCTATAAACCAAGCTGTCCTCATCCTGTACATGTGTGTGTGTGTGTGTGTGCGAGTACTGAAGAGTTGTCAGTTTCAGCCAGAAACTTAACACACAGTCATAAATCTTTAAACACTTACTGCAGTTAATATTTCAGCTTCTGGCTCCCTCATTCAATCCCGAGCTCATGTTACTCTCTGAGTAGTGTTTTTTGCATGTTTTCTATGGTTTGCTCAGGGTACTCCGGTTTCCTCCCACCTTTTTAAACTTGTCAGGAGGTGGATTGTAGCTTTAAATCATCGACGTAGGTCTCATTACACGTAGCCCCGGTATCACAATGACCGGATCGAGAAGGTTGCCTAAATTAGAGTTTGAAGTTAATGAAGACTTGTTATTATTAGCACATGTTAGAGTTAGCATTTACTGCTCTATGTTGCCCTCTAGTGGAATAACAGAGACTACCTTTTTTATGTTCTATTAAACATGGTCAACATATCAATTTTAATTTAGAACATCAGTTGACAATATGGCCAACAAATCACAGCAATCATGCAACGAACGATCATGATTTCTTAAATAGGTTTTTGGAGTGGCTGATGACATTTCGTCAGAGACCACTTGGAAATCCAATAGGGCAAGAAATTATTTAGAATGCAAAAATTTGGAGGCATTTAAACCGGTCAGTGATAACATTATGACCCGTCTATTGAGCAGATACCCGTTTTTTTGCAGATACAGCCCCGTCAGTGCATGGTATCTGACCCCAAGCCATCATTAGAAGATCCCTTGAGTCTTGGACGCCAAGTCAACGCTGAAACTCGTTGTTGTGTTCCTCAAACCATTCTTGAACCATCTTTGCAGTGGGGCAAAAGTATCCTGCTAAATGAGGCCACTGTTTACATGAAGGGGTGTTTAGCAAGTGTCACAAGTTACACAAGCGTCAGTCGCCAGCTCTTTGTCGCGGTTAGTTAGTTCCTCCAGTAGCGGAAGGATATGTGTGGATGGAGCAAAATAATAAACAAAGAAATTATAATCTGTTGAAATCATAATCTGTCGATAAGAAATAGTGTTTGTGGAACTGTTATATAAAAGCATTTTCA
Organism: Clarias gariepinus; assembly: GCF_024256425.1. Classification (NCBI taxonomy): domain Eukaryota; kingdom Metazoa; phylum Chordata; class Actinopteri; order Siluriformes; family Clariidae; genus Clarias; species Clarias gariepinus. The sequence goes on along the minus strand of NC_071127.1, from coordinate 13,907,430 downwards.
CGGTCGAGGTCATGCTGTTGTGCTTGAATATCAGCACAGCTGTGATATCTTAAGTACTCAGGCTATACCTTCATGCATATATAACCGCATGAAAATGTATGATATACATTACATCTTATATAGCATGACTGAACCTCTG